>NC_136784.1:1182796-1212796 GCF_947034865.1 Barbatula barbatula
CATTCGGACATACTGCGTCCGCCATGTTTTATGGTCATGTGACCCGTATGCTCTTTGACAACATCTTATACGTGAGCATTGATAAACACATAATTTAGTCACGAGAAACACATTAAAAAGGACGTGCCCTAATGTTCTCTGCTTTATTTATTTGATATTTGATTGGATGTATAAAAACAGTCGTTGCATTTCCAAATGTCACTGGCAGCAGACGGGGAGGTGTTAACTGATGCTCCGCCCAAGCAATCTAACATACTTCATTTAAAATGGGAGGAAGTGCATTTTCAGATTTCAACTACAGATTATGAGGGAACACAATTTTTTAAAGAGAATGACCCACATCGATAAACTATTTACAATAAACACTGCAATATTTCATGAAAAAATAGGCTTTGTAATTTTTACTTTCACTGGGACTTTAATATTTATATTTAGCTGATAGTATAAATATTCTTGGTTTGTTTCATTGTTTAATTTTTGCTGTCACACCGTAGGACACATTTATTTGAGATTTTGTCTGATGTTTGTTTGTTATATGCGTTTCAGGTTAAAATCTCCTTGTACCAGATGAAGGAAGATGTTGGGCATGGATCAGGGTGTAGCGGAGGAGTGGCTGTCTGAGTTTAAGGTATGTGATGTGCTCATTGTCTTCATGAAATGTTTTAATCTTCAGTTATTTCATGAGTATTTTCTCTTCTGTAGACTCTTCCAGAATCATCTGTCTCCAGCTATGCCAGCTCTCTGAAGGAGAAAGGCTCTCTGGTCCCAGCGCTCTACAAGGTTATACGGGAAAATTACAGCGACGTGAGTTGGCCTGTCTTTACTCCTAAAAGAAAGTCTTCATTAGTCCAAAAACAACAAACATTCAATAATTGTGCGAATTATTCACAGCATAATCTTATCCGTGTCTATTATCAATAATCCTCCACTCAAATCACATTCACAATATATGTTTAAATATAACCGTACAGATCGGACTTGTGTTTCCAGGCCGTTAGGTTGAAAATCACACAGTTCAGATTATTCTTTGAAACTCAATATCACGGAGGTCTTTTATCTGAGTATATGCAAGTTATTTAAAGAGCAGTTGTCCTGCTTTCAATATCACAACATCAGTTGTCATGACATTGAGAATGAATGACAGCTGTGTTTTTCAGCAGACCGGGTGTGTTTGCTTCAGGCAGAACTGTCAGATTCTCTCAAGAAAGAGACCTGATAATGACATCATTGTAGGAAAATCTCTTTATTTTAAAGACTTTATTTAACAAGGTGTGTGTGGCTCTGTGGAGAGGTGCATTATGGGGTTTCATTTCAAAGCAATTGTCACACCTGTCTCAGAAATGTAATAAGCTTTGGATTTCTCACAGTCATACAGCGAGTCCGATATATGAAAATACTGTGGCTGGTTTTATCTCTAAGCTCTCTGTATACTTTCTTGAGCATTTTTCTCTTTATTGCGCACGATTCTGTTCGCATTGCTCTAAAGAAAACAAAAGGGGTCTTCGTAATCTTTCATCAAAATGTAATAACCTTCCACTGAAACATCTTCTCTCCTCCGCTGATGTAATCGGCGGCAAAAAATTATATCCACCAATAATCCCACAACCCATCCATGGGGAACCAATCAAATCCTGCCCTGTATTGCTGAAATATGTCCTGTTAAGCCCTGAACGCATGTTTGGTGTGTGTTTTTACGCCAGGTTCCTGTCCATAATTTTTGTATGAAGCATGACTGCTTTGGTTCAGTAAATGATGATTTGAGAAATCATGTCTGTTTTATTTCTCTTTCAGTTATTGGAGCCCGTGTGTCATCAGCTCTTCGAGTTCTACCGCAGCGGCGAGCCGCGTCTTCAGCGTTTTACACTGCAGTTTCTCCCAGAGCTGGTGTGGAGTTACCTGTCCGTCACCGCCGGGCGAGACCCTCACTGCAGCGGGTGCATAGAAGCTCTTCTGCTCGGCATCTATAACCTGGTCAGCGTCTTTCTATTCTCATACTGCACATAAACATGCTCTGATGTTGAATGTGAAATTCTCAATCAGGATGTGAAAGGTAAAGCCCGGGTGGATGTTCATGTTGGGGGTCTTTCATGATTTAACACCACGGTCGTCCTAAATAATGGAGTAGGTCATCTGTCAATCAAATGCCATCCGGGTGTCAGGGAGCGTTTAATCATCGTGACATTATCGCCTTGGGTTGACAGCAGGGCTGTGGGCGGCCTGTTTTTACAGATCCACACACAGACACTGGCTTTACTATTCAATGTGAACTTTCTAACCTGCTTCACATCTGAAGCATTCCTGAATCAAGTTTTACCAGAACAGTTTTGCAATGCGTCATCTTTAACATCCACTTGAGCAAACGCAGGAGGCGTTTACAGTCTCCGTATACAATTACACTTCTCAAATTTGTGTTTATTACCTTCTATTAGTAAAATGATTAAAATTTCCAGCTTTATTCGGGAGCTGCTGGGTATTATGATGGTTTATATTTCTATATTTGTGCATTTTCTGTGTGATAGATTTCAAACTATCATCTCTCTCTTTCTCTCAGGAAATCGTTGATAAAGATGGGCAGACTAAAGTGTTGTCGTTTACCATCCCCTCCTTATCTAAACCATCATTGTACCATGAGGTCAGTCCGTCAAACATCCTCCCGATCGAGTCTGTGTCACGTGTTAGCGTTCTAATAAGCTCCATCTCTCTGACCCCTTAGCCCTCTTCCATTGGCTCTCTGGCCCTGACGGAAGGAGCCTTAGCCAATCACGGCTTGAGTCGAGTTGTTTACAGCGGCCCTCACCTCCAGAGAGAGACGTTTACAGCGCAGAACAGGTGCGTGGCATATCAAATATTTATTCTGCGCCCGCTGCTTTTACTTAAGACATTAATTTTTAATCAGCGAATGAGCGCTGACTGTACAGTACTTCCTGTGACATTTATGTAGGTATAGTTTGTGATGATGTCATGTGATGGTTGTTTTCAGGTTCGAGGTTCTGACGTTTTTGATGTTGTGTTATAACGCTGCTCTTAGCTACATGAGCACTTCATCTCTTCAATCCCTGTGTCAGCTCAGCTCCAGGTTTGTCATTTAAACACACCAATAAAATAAAAACACCAATATGTTGACATGTTTTTATGAACATGTACCGTGGTATTCTGTTGAAGTAACTTGTGTGATAACAAAAAATATATTGTGCTCTTGTCTGTTATTACTTATTTTATGAGACGAAAAACACAAAGCACAAAGTTGGAATCAGGACTGTTTGATTATAAACCTAAAAAGCCCAGACTTTCTCTCCTTCATCAACTGGTTTTGTCACATGTGCCTGTGTAGATACAGTAATGCTTCTCTTCATCTCAAATCCCCCATGATCCCCTCCACCTCCAATCACCCTGATCCGCTTATACACTGAACCTGAGAGAGACCGAGACCCGCGATTGGTCTTTTCCCACAATGATTTAAGCTGCATCATTCAGCTAGTGACCGATTACCTAACCAATCAGCTGATGTTTACAGAAGAGCGAGCAAAGAACGCTTCCACTGTTAGCAGATGGAGCCGGTCAAAGGTCCGATCGCAGAAACATGGAGCACTGATGGATTTAAAATGCAGCTTAAAGAAATAAATTCATTCATTCTTTAGATGTTGAAAATGTTCAATGCTCCCCGATGCTTCAAGTCGCTTCGTATAGGACCTCTGATCAATGAATAAATGCTGAATGTAAATGAAGATTTGGTTAAAGGTTAACCCCTTTTTTGCTTTTTACTCTTTTGTTTAATTTAAAATGAAGATGGACACCACAATGAAGTACACATGTTACTGTGCAACACTACCCCAACCGCTTCTCTAAGACGTGTCCATAGCATCTCCTGTGTTTTTGTTTCAGGGTCTCCATCTGCGGGTATCCACGGCAACAGATGCGGCGTTATAAAGGCATCAGCTCTCGTCTGATGGTGACGTCTGAGTTCCTGGTGCAGCTGATCACAGGCATTCATTTCTCTTTGTGAGTGATTCCAAACGGACGCTTTCACCTTTGCCTTTGTTTACAAGTCAGCGACACTTGTCCACACCCCTTCTGTCTGCATTCAAACTGTGATTTGTGTTCTCCGACATGACTGCGCTTAAATGAAACCAGTCGGAGCAGTTCTGTTTGCTTAAGGACCAGTTTAACCAAAAATAAATATTCAGCCATTATTTCTTCATCGTCTCTAGTTCCAAGCCTTTATGCTGAAGTTTTTTTAAATGAGAGTTTTTAACAGTATATAATAAAGTAGTTTATTTACTGAACGTCTTGTCCTCCATCATGTGATGATATGATGTTTGATGTGAAGTGACACGTGTCTGTCATGTGCAGGTGTAATGGCGAAGTGGAGCTGGCGTCTAAAGCTCTGGATGATGTTCTGTACCGGGCACAACTGGATCTCTTCCCAGAAGCTCTGCTGGTGGGTTTCAGATCCCTCACGCGTGGGCAAAGATGACAGAAATCCTGCCAAAGCTCTGCAGATTACAAACAATTCTGAAACAAATTCTCTGATCCTGTAACAACGCCATTGTTATAGGAACACTTGAGTTATAGACATCGGTTATATGGTGGAGTTTCAGTCTTTTATTGTCGATTTTTAGGTGGGAAATGCCATCAAGTCTTCTCTTCACGGTGTTACTCTGAAGTCTAATAAAGAAGGAACTCGGTCAATCCAGATGGAAATCACGCCCACAGCCTCCCGGATCTCACGGAACGCCGTCACCAGCCAGTCCATCCGAGGACACCGCTGGAAACGTCACGGTGAGCGGCCCTCAGCTGTGGACGATGAGAGCTCGCGCTTATTGTTGCTATGCGACTCGCACTTCCTGAAACATCACACCGATTTCGACAGGCCATAGAAAGAGAGATGCTTCCGGGATGTTGTGTGTTAACTTCATTAAAAATATCACGCTTTCTGCACTTTGGATTTTCCGTCGCTCACTTATATGTGACACTTAATAGTCGATATCAGAGAGCAGCTGACTAAGTACTGTTAGTAATGGAGGGTTTTCTGCTAGTGAGCCACAATTAAGCAGCAAACGCAGTAATTACTGGTGTTACGTCAGTGATCATGGCCATGTTAATGTGATGCACTGCTCATCGGTGGTTTTGTTTCAGCGTCTTTGTCCATTTTCATCCATTTATTATTTATTGACGTTGGTCTTGAAATGTATCATATTTTATTTTGGTCTCTCATCAACCATCATGCATGTATCCATGTGTGTGTGTGTGTGTGTGTGTGTGTAGAGT
Organism: Barbatula barbatula; assembly: GCF_947034865.1. Taxonomy (NCBI): domain Eukaryota; kingdom Metazoa; phylum Chordata; class Actinopteri; order Cypriniformes; family Nemacheilidae; genus Barbatula; species Barbatula barbatula. Next base: position 1,188,065 of record NC_136784.1, read on the forward strand.
CACAGGAGGAGACCATAGACTCCCCTGACTCCTGCCCGACGGGATCCATCCCTGAGATTAATGTAACGGGGGTCAGCGGAGAGCGCTTGGTCAACGGAGAGGCCCTTCGCAGCAGGATGGAGGGGGAGGCGCTAGGGGGCTCCACAGAGGTGGGGGTCGACCCTAGAGGTCAAGAAGTCAGGAGGCAGAAGTCTGTGCGGAGGCACCTAGAAGACGGGACGCCCTCCGCGGGGCGGGTTCAGTTCTAGAACCCCTCCCACCCCCTCGGTTCACGCCCCTCCCTCTCCCCTTGGGCCCAGAGGTATTTTGTGTGGGGCATAGCAGGTTTTTAATAATATTAATTCTCCTTTTTCACGTCTTGGACTTTCTGAAAATGGCTTTGAAAACAAAGCGCATAACATTTTGCCTTGTTAGTTTAAGGCCGTCATATTCCGTCTCATTCTTCCTTAGTTGTGATCCTGCCTCTGCACATCTGTGTTTGCATCAAACCGTTTAAACTCTCAAACTAACCTAGAAATACTCTGATCTTAATCCTGCTTTATGTTGCTGCTTTCAGAGAAGCAGGATTCATGAACCTTTCCCAACACTTATCCACTGGGTTGCCAAGGGAGACCGCCTCCTTGTCGATGCTCGAGAAATGAGACAGATTGGCAGCTGTGATGAGTCTGATATAATCATCAGATCACAAGCGAATATTTCATGAAAATATGAGCTGAAAACTTATATAGAAGATAATAGCTGTGACTGATAAAAAGCATTGATACTGTCTGCTTTTACAAATTACACCGTTATCATGTTCACAACATTCTGCTTTCTAATTTAGACTGATCTGCCTGCCAATCTGTTTTCTCTTTGATCGTGACCGAGCTTGTCTTATCTTCTGTCTGTCATTTTTTTTGTCGTTCAGTCTGATCTCCAGGCATTGTCTCTGTATTCTTGTTTGTTTTGATGTTTTGTACATTTTCCTCTTTTCCAATTATAAGCCAACACCTCTTGCTGAAGCTCTTGAACACCTGCCATTTATTATCTTTCTAAAGAGAGTGATTCTGTTATACAGTGAGATCCTCACAGCCACCCCTGTGTTGTGTTTTCTCTTAACTTTTAATTTTATTTTTCGCTCTTTATTCTAACAATGTCCTTTATTAGATCAGCGTATCAATAGTTCGATTCTCACATGTTCCAGAGTGTCATCAGATAAATATGTGTGGCTTTCATGTTGTCATTCATTTTCTCTCTCGCTCACAGACGCAGTGGATTTGGGTTCCCCGGACGAGCTGACGGGGATCGCGGAGGTGGACGAGGGCATTTGTACTCAGGCATCCGGCGGACAGAGCAGCCCACCGACGATAGTCGTCAGCAACAGCAGCGGTACTGGAGCGACGGCTAGCGGTGGAGTTGGAAAGCTAGCTGGAAAAGGTCTGCGTCGCCTGACAGGCAGATCCAGCAAAGAAAAGGAGAAGGACAAGGAGTCCGCCACAAGCCTGGATCCGCTCTCTCGCAAGCAGGCCGCCATACGGGCGATGAGCGAAAACCTCGAGCTCCTGTCACTCAAGCGACTGACGCTGACGGCTAGCCAATCGGTGCCCAAGAGCGGCTCGCTCAGCCTGTCGCGCACCGCCAGTGCCGTCTTCTCGCGCTCTTTCGAGCAGGTCAGTAACGCGCTGGGCGTCACCGCCGGCAACCAGCCGTCCAGCCGTGCTCAGAGTCCCACCTCGAACAATGTCTCAGAGGGCCTCCTCCAAGAGGAGGGCTTGACCTATTCAGAACACCTGAGCCCCGCCCATCGGCAGCGTTCGCCCACCATTAGCATCCATGCGACCTCTGACCTGTGACCTCTCAGCCCTGCCCCATAAGCTGTGTTCCACTCTACAAAGGACAGATCGTACTTGTTTCCACACTAGATATGAAAGGCCTCTGTCGTCCAAGAAATGCGAGTAAGGGGGGAATCCAGAACTTGGCACTTCTGCCCCTTTGTGGCACAAAACTACAGCACCTTAAAATGAAGTCTTTTTTTCCCTACGGTTTGGTCAGTCGTGTATGATTACCAAAGTGATGTATTTTTCAAGTGTTTTTATTGTCCGGTGTGTTCTTCAAGGTGCCCATGAAGTCAACATGGTGTTTCTGTCGGTATGAAAGTTTACACGTGTGTGAAAGTTTGGAAATGAGCTGTGCTGTGGATTTTTAATACTGTATCTATGTGTGTTTGGGAAATTGCATGCTTGGGAAATGATTTACAAATTATGATCAAATGCTCCTTTTTAGACATATTAAATGTGGTAATATGATAATCTGAGTGTGTGTGTATTTGTGTGTTTGCAGCTCAAACTTTCTCCCTTCGTTTCCCAGCATTCACTGGGTTTGAACTAAAGCCATCACTGCACATTTCTGTGGAAATCTGAATACCTAATCACAAAAGCTGAACCGAACTGAATCTGGTGAATCTAGATTTCAAATGAAAGTAGTTGTGATTATGTTTTTATTCATTCTGTATCTCAAAAGCAATATTGTTTGATTTGCAGCATGTAAGAATTCCTAAGGCCATACTAGATGTTTCATTGACCCAGAGATGGTTGAGTATTTGTGTTTTCCAATATTTGATAACCGGTAGTAAGCTAGTTAACCAGATGCTCATGTGTCAAACTGATGTCATGCTTCAAAAAAAAGCACAACACCGATGAGAGACCCATTAAACAGTGTGATGATACGACTGTAATCCTTCTTTACAATGAAGAGTTCAGAGCCATTTGACTCGTATTGATTTTGCCATCTTGTATTAGTACAGCGTTTCTAAACAACACTGTCTCTTCTGTTTTATCGCTTATTTTTGGAAACATGCATTTTCTTGTTTTGGTTATATTTGAAGTGGAACAACAAAAATGGTGGTTTTGTCTGTATTCAGATTGTTTCTGCAATGTGAACATTTTATTGTGAATTCTTATTGTAAGGTTTATGCCTTTCTTCAGAAAATACAGTCTGAGAAAATAAAGATTTCCATTTCAAGATGCTTTTTGTATGCCAAACGTCCCCCGAATAGTTGTAAACCAGTGTAGAAGGTGTATTTTAGAAAATAAAATTTTCCAAGTTTGAAATGAAAAGTTGAGTTTTATAAAGTCTTTGCCTCGCATATCAAGTTCACTTTTTCTACTTTATCAGCAAAAAATAAACATACAAATAATAAATATCAGAATATCAAAGAAATATGTATATATAATAAAAAATATATATAAATATGACATAACACCACAAGTTTTACTTTAATTCATTGAAATGTAAATATTTCTGTTAATTCTCCACGCAGTGTCATGATGTTCCTCACAAGTCCATCGCGTGTCGCTGTGGAGCCTTTTCACCGCTGTCGCAAAAAGGAACGTCAGCTCACCGCACTTTCCGGCACACTCCCGATTACGCTGTACGGCATCTCTTCCGTGTCCTTCACAGTTGCACGTCCGATCCGGAGCGAATCCTGCAAATAAATCCGAATTAAATGATGACGAAACTGAGTAAAGAGACGAAGCAGCGGCTGCAGCAGGTGTTTCAATGCGGTCAGTTCGTCATCCGATGGGGTTTCATTCCGACGATCCTTTATCTGGGTCAGTATTCACCTGCACGTGCTGCCTTCAGAAACATGACACAATATCCATTGTTTGTCCTATTTACGGCTGTACGAGACTTTTGGTTATAACAAGTTGCCCAGGCGAGCATCTATTATTATTGCTAATGTTTAGATTAAAGACGCTAAAACCTCATAGAACCCTAGCAACCGCATAGCAACCGCCAATATGACTTTAGCGTCATTGGGGTAACTTGTAGGCATAGCTATGAACGATCACAAATGTTTTTCTCCAAATTGTAGAATAACATCGAATTTATGGAATTACACAAATGAAGCTCTGGATATTATCGTAACAATAAATCAATCAAATCACTTTTTATGTAGAGGTTTCAGAAAGGTTCTCTTGTTATTGATCGAGCAGTTTGTTTGTCTTGTATAACATCGATTTAAGACCAATTTAGACTCGTGCGGAGGACCTACGCCGTAGCCTGACGCGCACTTCTCCTAAAATGCAACAACGCGTCAACGCAACGCGGTCCTCAAGCGCTGTGATTGGTCTGTTTGAACCCCTCCCTCAGGTTAAATGTTTACCGAATAAATTGTCGAAGTCAATTTGTTTTTCTGTATTTATAATTTCAAGCTGCAACAAAAGTGACTGTTTACTTGCCGCTATCGCTGCTAATGCTTCTCAAACGAGCTGCTTCTTCTTCGGCTACAAGCAACAAGTGCGTGTAGTCTGACGCCTAGTGGTCAGAAGTATAAATGAAAACCAACACGAAGAGGGTTCGAATCTTGGTTTGTATACACTGCAAGACTTTTAAATCTGAACAGAATTTTTAATCATTTTTTAATGCCGACTTGTTGAAGGTTGCAGATAGAAACACACTAACTGAACAAATCTGCAGACTGGCACAGACTTGCTGCAACATGTCGGGACTGAAAATCTGAGCAAAAGTCTTGTAGTGTAATTCAGCCGTAAGTCTTTACATTACTCTAGGAGTAATTTAAAATTGTGTTTATTATGTTTTTTTTCTTTATCGACGTAGTATTCGTAAGAACAGCATATGCTATGGCTACTCCTATGCCCATCCAATAAATGAAGATGATAGGAGTTCACGTGTTTCAACATTGAGAAGTGTTATGATTTGCCATCAGAAACCTCACAAGTAGGGCTGTGACGATAACCGCATCACCGCAGTAATGAGATGCAGACCGCAGTGTTAAGGTCATCACCGCACTTTTTGTATTTAGATTTTTTTTCTGGTGAAAGTTAAAGGAATGCATATATGAACTATAAACACATTACTCGTTGATTATCATAATTTAGTGTTTTTACGTACTATATGTTCAAGGGCTTCTGGTGAAAAGATCAGCTTCCCATGCAAGGCAGAGGTACAGTCCATTAAACATACAGTATGGGGGAATTATTTTGTGTGTGTGGCAAGCAACCCCAATGTTCACGTTTATTTATTTTTTATTAGCGTATGTCCTTTTTGTTTTAAACTTCGTGCATGTATAAGAAAGGTTAAATACATTGGCTGTGTAAACAAGGGGTAAGAGTTATTTTCGTAACGTTAAGTCATCAAGTAAAAATATATTATTCTTATTTAGCTATATCAAGCAGGAATGCAAGTCCCGACTCGCAAGCACCAAAATTGAATGCGAGATGAGAGAATGGCGTCGTCTGCTTCTAAATGAAGTTTAAAATGTTCGCATTTTTGAATCAAAATGATCAACACAGAAATACCAATACAAGCGCTTAAATAAACTCGATCGCTTTTAAAACACGCATCTGCAGCACCTGCGCATGAAGAAGTGAGAGAGACGGCTGCAGACACTGGCGTACAGAACGTTTCCTCAAAAACATGCTGAATATAAATATGATGATCATAAACTCGCTCAAATTAGCCCTATAGCCTAATTATAAACTTGTAATGAAATGGTGGCACTGGAATAATAACAGAATAATATAATATTGATAAATGCCCTGCCATCCAGTGCCTTTTGTATTATATTTGTTTGGGTGACTTTCTAATATAAATTTTCTCATGTTTCCCTGTCGCAGCTGTGTGGACACAATCTTTTAATAACATGGAGCTGGTGTGCACATTGGAACATTTGCACAAACACTGGCTCTTTACTTTATTTTACTTACTTCCGCTGATCGATTGTCATTTGTTGAGGCTGCGTAAATGTCCTTGTATCAAGCCTACACAATTAGCTTTTATATCTTTTCTTTTGATAACTAATACTTCTATTATATATAACGTAACCTGGTTGGCCTTGAATCTTTTCTTTTGCCACCAAAGGGGGTCGAGCTTTCTCATACTTAGCACATAAACTCTGGAACTATTGGAGGATCAGACACACTCGCCCATGAATTAAAACATGAATTATCTCGAGATGATCACTGTCCATAGATCACTACAAACGTGGTTATTTTATTTACAGTTGAATCAGTTATAGACACTGGTTTATGAGTTTACTTTCAGATCAACACCCCCTAGTGGCGAAATGTCGTTGAGTTTGGAAACGTTTCGAAGCGTTTGCTAAAAATCACGTGCCAGTTTGATACGTGCTTTGAAGCACCAATTCGATACGGGCTTCCATCACTAGATTTCACATCTATTCTGGGTTCTTATTGACTGATTTTTATATCATTCAGTCCAAAAATGTTATAAATAAAATCTGCCACACTTTGTTTTAGTCTAACGGTTACAAAACTCATTTCAGACATGGAAGCATTTTTCTTTAGATTGAAAGCTTTGCAAGGTCAAGAAAAACTATTCACTCAAGAACATAAGCTTTTGTTTGTAGTGTACACTAATTTTTTATATTTTAATAACTATTGGATCATCTTAAGTCCTTTTTCTCTTTTATTGATTTTTTTATGCTGGTGTCCAGATCCAGTTGTCGTGTTTTATTTTGAAAGAGTTTTAAATTTGAGATGTATTAATGAGATCAAATACTGCAGTGTTTAGTTTATCCTGTTAGTCATTACTAAGTGCGTTTTACATCGGAAGGTCAGGTGACCGTTACTGTTTAGTGACGTGTGGTATGAGTCATTCATGTTGTGTGTGAACAGATCCCGCATCACTTCCTGTCGCACTGACACTAAACCGTAATGTTCCGTCAATGCATCTGATGATCTTAAGTTGATAGTGATTTTACACCAGAGTTCAAGTCAGTGTCATTATACTGAAGTGTTACTGTAACTCGTACTGCACATAAACAAATACCCTGATCAAATTTATACGTGCAAAGCGTAAACATTTGGTGTGTGACGAAACGCTTCTCACGAGATGAGACTGGATTTTAAGACTTTATAAATGAAATATATAGGAAAGAATTGTGTTTTAATCACCTTACCACAAAAAAAATGTAGGCGTTTTAAAATCAACTTGTACGTAATGAAACTCACAAAACTTCTATTTTAATGAATTATATTATTCAGTAATTAACAATATGCAAATACTGCAAACATTTTTGTCGTAAATGCACAAGATATAATCTTTGTCTTTTTCTTAACAGGTGCAGCTTTTAGTAAAGAGCTGTTTTCTCTATATGCTTTTACATAGTGCTCGACTGTTAGTGTTAGCAGAGCTGTCAATCCTCCTTCCTCCACTGACTGAACCCTCATATCCTTCAGAGAAACAGTTAAAACTATATAAACACATCATGTTTTATGCAAACATTACACATATGTAAGAGACAGATGATCCGTTTTGCAGAGGTTTGCCCGTGCATGTATTTTACGTAATGTGAACTTGCAATTGCTATACTGTACTTGTGTTAGATTCAGCTCAGCTGCTGCGCAGACCGCAGGAAACTAGTGCTTATGCGAGAGGCGCTGTGGATGCGTGTCAACGTCTAGCGCATTTACATAGAGAAACAGTGGGATGGTAAATCACGTTGTCTTTATGAATGGTCGGGTCATCACTCACATACTTCGTGCAGTCGTTAGCGTGTTCTGTACAGTAATGAGGACAGGTTGCACCACAACAATATATTTTGTGCTCGCATGGGTTCATTTTAGAGAGCACATGCGACTAAAATAGTTGCAGTTTCGAGCGCTGCACTCCATCGTGCCAGTTGCGTGAGGATAATGTGTTCATGCGAGACACATCAGATCTCCCAATATACCGTGCCACGAGGTGTCGTCACACCCCTAGTAAACACTTAAAGAAATCTCTGTAAAATGAGAATGTATTATAGGATTTAGGAACTTGTGTGTTTCTGGACGTTTTACAGAAATTTGCCTGCCCGGTGTATTTTTGACTGAGTTGGTGAGTTTTGAAACAAATGAGATGTAAAAGGAAGTGGACATTTTTTGTGCATCCGTTCAGAGGGGAAAGCCTTACACTAGCACTGATGTAAGCGTTTGTGAAGGGCAGTTTAATCCGAAGAAATCAAAGTAATTTGCTGGTATATTAGTTGGGTTAGTTTTTGGTTGATCTTGTAGATGCATCTTCATTGTGTTGATTGAACAAAATCATAGTAAAAAAACATCCAACAAAAGGGGTTAAAAGTAAAATCACGTAGCACGTGAGAGCAGAATTGCGTATGTGTGTTGCACAATAAATCTTTTTAAATCGGAGATGAATCATCTATGACGTCCAAAATTCTTTGAGATGGTTCGTTGATGCTCTTGCTGATGAGTACAGTCAGCGTTTAGTGGAAAAGAGGAAGAATTGCATCAGTTTCATTCATCTCGTGCCCGCTGTCACTTCCTATGTTTGCCCTGCAACCCGGGACTTTTCTGTCTCTCGACTGTCGTCTGCATCTCGGCGATACCAACGGATGCAGGCGGATGTGATTCATGATGTCAGTCTCATTATTAAAGTTTTTGAGAATGAGGAATCCAGTGGTGAACTGTGTTGCAACACCGATCTAAAGGATGATCCTGATCACATACTCTAAAAGCTTTATTAAACATATTTGCATAGGCAGCGCTATTAATTAAAGATCGGAAAATGTTCAGATATCAAATCTTTTATTATTTTTCAGGATTCAAACGGGGAGCTGATCCAGGAATGCCTGAACCCACAGTCTTGAGGTAAGTGTGTGAATTTGATTTTGCGTTTTATTCAAGTTAGCAAAGGTGTCGGTGTTCTGAAGCATTTCTTTTTCTTTCAGTTTGCTTTGGGGATGAAGATGCACCTGACGGCTAGACATCACATCCAGACGCTCTTGATGAACACTCTGAGATAAACACATGTCCAGTCTGAGGACACAACATCATCTCTCCAATGAACTCTGAACTGTTTGGATACTGATTTTGTGATGATGTAAATATTATACTGTCCCGTCCACCCTTTTATTGATGTGTCGTTTATGATTTCTGGGCTGTCCTGTGTCCAAACCATGGTCATAAGGAAGGAATGAAAGCCAAATGTAATTTTTTTACTGTTTTTTTATTCATCAAAAACAGTCTGAACGGTGCAAGTTCAATTGTCTCAATAAATGAAACAATACATGCAAAACCAACTTATCAGCGCAGATTTCCATTGTTTGTGTACAAATGAAAAACATAATTCGCACGAACCAAAAAGATGCATAAATAATATAAATATTCATCAGAATAATTTAAATTCCATTTTGAGTTATTCAACAAGTTAACACCAAAAATAAATAAGTTAGCATGCCCTTAATTAAATATTTTAAATCTGATACCGAGTCAATAAATATAAAAGTCAAATAGAAAGTCCATCTTGGTCAGATCCAGTTGCTGGTTTTCTTTCTCTGGGAACCATCTCTAGTTTTGCGTTTGCTTATGTATTGAACCGCTCTGCATGTATCGATCATCACGTTTGTGAAATTGAATAAGATCGAGTGCACGAGGGTCTTGCGTGTCCAGGCAGACCTGGCCTGCAGAGAACTTCTGGAGATGTCTTCATCCGGAGCATCTTTTAGCTGGACCTAGAGGTAAATGGCAATTGAATGTTAATTACATAAAGAGTTTTTGGATGGTCGTCCACACAGTGACCCTAAAAGGTATCGGGATGTCACTAAAATAACACAGAAATAACTAGCTTGACTTTTACCCAACAGGTCTGTTGCTTGGTTTTAGTAAACACAGGTGAACTTTAATAAAGTTTTGATTTGAATTATGCAACAAAACTATCAACCTTGGAACCATCAGGAGTGACGTAACGCTTACAACAGTTATCAACTAGTGCTGATCATCTCAAAATCTGAGGATTATATATAGCCATCTGGATAAATTGGTATTTCACTCATATTCAAATTCTGTTTCCTCTTTGTTACTAGATTGAATCCATTTTTGTGACACACAATGCTATATAAATCTTGACTGTCATCTGCTTTTAAACTTTATCCATCGTTGATCTAAATATTCATCAACTTAAAACCAACATCTTGGTGTATGATACTTCCAAAAATGATGAAGCTCACAACCGCGGTCACTTGGAGAGCGCGCACCGGTGAAATGTTTCAGGTATGTTTACCTTGCTAGAAATGGACTCCAGTAATCGTTTCGTCCCGTATTTGACATTGTTGGTCAGGGTCTGGGTCAGATTTTCCTTCTCGATGTAACTCAGATGCTCTTTATACCACATCAGAACACCGTAAACGCGCCTCAGACACCTTTCCTGAAATACACGTTCGTTTAACATGACACAGGGCGATTCTTTGACCACAAACATTCCTGAATGTATAATAACAATTGTGTTGACAGATCAAAAAAGGAACGTGATCTCACCGTGCTGAAGTTTCTAGACAGACAACCGTCGGATGCTTTGAGGACTGGAGTGTTGATTCTTACACCCTCAAAAGACGTCATGTTGGCTGCGTCTCTGAAATCTCTGTCAAACTGCAAGAACACGCAGAGTTAGTGTAAGACATGGGATATAAATCACGCCTCTGGTTGAGTTGTGGTTCACAGCACCTGTTCGTCTCGCAGGGATTTCACGTCTCTGTGAAGTTGTCTGGCCATCAGGTGCCATCTCTGTTCTTCCGTTGGAGTTGGAAGAGCCCGCACATTCACCTCCTGAACATCATCTCCAGATATTTCAGATAATTCGCCCATACTGCCGTTCAGAGGCGATGCATCCAGCAGACAGAAGAACACTGGCAGGAGAACGGAGAGCTGGACGTCTGCAGAGAAATAGAGAATATGAAAAAAAGTGTCTGGCTGCGCAAGAGCTGTAAGACTTCCTTCTTTCCTTCTTTCCTTCCACTTACTGAGAGTTGACAGCATCGTCGTCTTTACAAACATCTTACGACGTCTTGAGGAAAACTACTGATCAGTTGTCTGAAGTATTTGTGGTTTTTATACAAAGTTGAGGCATCAGGGGTTTCCACTTCTCAACCCACACCATTTTATTATTTACACATTAGGAAGATGGATATCTGATTTTCATAAATGTGATTTTTTTCTTTACTTGTTTCCCCCCGACTAATAGTGGGAGATTTTAACATGGAAATAAGCTTTCTTCATTTTTGGTACCTTAAATTCAGCTGAAAGTAGCTTTTGATATTTGATACGGCTTGTCCTGTGCTGAGCAATAGAAAAGTATATAGCAAGTTTTTTATGAATACAGTACATGTTTCAATCTGTGCGTTGTTCTTTTAAGGTTTCGCTTTTTTTAGTTTGTTAAATATTCTCTTTGCCGTTTTAGTAATTTACATACAGAAGGTTTAATCACACCTCGACTGTTTTTCAATTCTCGTAACACATTTTATGTATGCTTCGTTCAAAGAAATGAACTTTTGTACCGCAGGTGTTAAATACATAGCTGGCTAAAATGTTTCAAAATGTATTTCAATTCTGCTTTCTGTAAGTGTCTTGTACTAGATGCCTTTTGTGATGTCACGTTTGATGCGGCTTAGATGGGTCTGAAATCCTTCTGAAGACCACAAAAGTCCAGTTAAAATCCAGTTTGGGGAATCCAGTTTCTGAAACGGAGGATTCCCCGAGGGTGGGGAAAGAGGGGCTGGTGTGTGAGATGTTGTAAGGATTATATTTATTTCAGCAAGAGGAAGAGATGAACGGTGAATCATAAAGGCCCGGAGGACATATTATCTGCAAGGGTTTACTCAAGATTGCCAGCCAACGCCTTGGGTTTTCATGTATGGAAAAGACCTTCTGATAACACAACCCTGCATTAAAAATAATGATTCATATTTACAGTTAAATGTTAGTTTGATCTCTAATTATTACAAAGTCTTCAGGCCCATTGAGATTCTTTTTTTTGTAAAAGTTTTGGTGGACACTCCCAACCACGCTCAAAATCTCCTTAAATGAATGTTACATAACCTTGGCCTTCGCCAAAATCCAAAATAATTGAATTTTGGACCTGATGGAACTTCACCATCAAATGTAAAAGAAAAAGTACCACCACTTATAAAGAAGTTGTGTGAAAGTGCTTTTTGTATTAAGTTTAATGACAATTTGAGGTCTTTTGCGTATTTGTGTTTACATCGGACATATTTGTATGATTTATTTTACTCGAGTGATTATAAAGTACAAAAAGAGTTATACATACTGGAAAACAGCTCATTTCCTTTTTATTAAGAATAAGCTTAACGGCATTGATTGTAACTTTCCTTTTCTTTCACAGGAGGTGTGATCTGTCTCTTAGATTGTGTTGAGATAGTGATGTGAGTTTTTTGCACGGATTCCCCGAAACTTTGGGTGTGTTACTTTCTTCACCTGACAATTCTTGTCAGTCGCTTTTCACATTTCTTAGAAACACTCAAATGACTAAATATAGACTACGAACGTCACAAATTCCTTACATCACAAACGATTTTAACTGTTCGGCTCACACATGGCTATGAAGTTAATTGCATTTATTTTTTTATAAATACTTTCATTTTGGGTGAGACTTACTTACAGTTCTGCATTTTTCCACAAGATAATATGTGATTTTGAAACTTTATTTATTGGTTTAAATCATTAGTGTTCACGATCTGGTGTGTCATCATTTCCAGGCAAAAATGCATCATCTACAACCTCACTGCTTCTTGAATCAGCAGCAGATTTCTTTGAGCTTTTTTTCAGTAAACTTTTTTCAGTCTCTGCTGTGTCCACACTCCACAAATGCAACCTTACAAAAGAATACAAAAAATGCAGAATGAATCTTAAAGAGGATTATTAATTCCTAAAATACTGTGTTTGGTTTGGGAATATGGTTCTTACATTACGGTAATGAAATATCTTTAATAAAACTGCAGTGTGGTTCAAAGTTTGAATCAAGGTGTGAATTGAATTTCTTGCGAAACTCTGAGTGGTGTTTTCCGGTCAAGGCTGCAGTCACCATGAGTGTTTGATTGGTTATTACACCAGATATTCATGGTTCAGTCCCTGGGAAAGCCCAGAGGATTTTTATTTAACCATATCTGCTTACCAAATGTTGACCTAGAAACAAACCTTAAGTGTGAGCGACAGCTTTATAGCACACAGTGGCGTAAGCTAAAGCCCCCCTGAAGTTCTAGCTCAGCCCCCCTAAAATATTGTGAGTAATTATGCGTTTTTTAGCGCATGCTTCAGTTTACAGTGACAGCAGAGTTCATAAGCAGAGTACAAGGTGTAAAACAAACTCTGTGTCATTCATGATATATATATATATATATAGTATACTGTTTATACTGTATATACTGTATATGTATCCTATATATATCCTCATGGGCCCCCCTAATATTGAAAACCTAGAATCGTCCCTGATTGCACGACATTCCTGTATACTAAAAAAGTCTCTGTGTCATTCATGATATAGTTTAGTGTTTATACTATATATACTATGTATAAAAAAAATGTATGTATGAAATATAAAGGAAACTATTCACACTACTGTGTCCAGAAGAAATCTATGTAAATACAAATGAAAGGGGAGGAGTCACGTCAGGTTTATTGGCCAATAGCACAGTTCGTGAATAAATGTCGGTTCGAAGCAACATTTTTCTTATTTCAGATCGCGTTTAGGTGAAAAGTTTAAGACAAAAAAATAGAAAATACACAATTGTATTAGGCCAAATACATTTGTGTAAAAAGTGATGTTCACAAAATGACGAAAGTAAATAACTGGAGCCAATACAATAATAGTCTCTAAACTTTAACGACTCCGTCAAAATGTTATTCACGCGACAGCACTGATGGACACGTGACCGCGGCGCAGCACCTGAAACACATATCAAAGATGGCGGCGCCCAGAGAACCGCAAAGTTTAATTACAACAAATAAACGTTTATTTCTGGGTTTAGTATGAGCATCTTACAAAACACACACGAGATGTGATCTAAAGCCTTCACGCGACACACAGCTAATGGGTCGGTAAATTATATGAAGAGTCGTTTTTAACTGTATGACGTCACAGACATTTTGACCTCAGGTGTGGATCCTACATCCTACTTCCGCCGCAGCTGAGCGCGACAATGGGCTGCGTGAGTTTCTTTTAACGTGTCTTTTCTTTCTATCTTTCATTCGGCGTATATCAAAACAGCGACAGACTCACGCAAAGAAATGTGTTTGGCATTTAAAATCCCAATCCTGAGGTCGCCACTGGATGGCAGTCAAACACCATCTCTTTCTTCTGATCGGTCCTGTCGAGTTTACGCAGAGACATTTGAGCCATATTCACTTTTTACTGCCACCACGAGGAACATTTGTTCAACAGAACATCCATAAACATTATGAGGTAGTGATGCTTTTGTAAACCCATGACCACAAATATAAAACTTTAGTGTTTACTCCATGCCGCATTGGTTTAACTGCTATTAGTCTTCTTATTGATCAGATGTTGAATTTTACTAGCAGACCGTGAAACGCTGTAGACACTTGTGCAACACCCTAGAAATGTAAATGTAAAGTAGTTATATGAGGGCATTCAGGTTGCATGGGTTAGTCTATCTATCTTTGAGATGCTGTTTCTTTATTTCATGGAGAGGATAACAGCTCTACTCTCATTATGGACCGCCGCGCTCTCCTCGTCTCTTCTGGAAGATGTGTTATTGTGTAAGGGACTCCGTCTATGCTCTTTGGGAAGTCTTCAATATTGAATCAAGAGATGGTTTGAAGAGTTCTTCTGTCTGTGTGTGCTCAATACATGTGTGCTGTATCTAGAGATGATGGGATGGTTTATCAATTCATTTTACACATTATAAAATGTTTTGGATGCATTTATGGTATAAAAGTGCCGTCACGCAGGGATGTTAGGGAATTTATCAATTTAATGATACCCCAATAAAGGCAATTTATTAGGGATGCGCTATAAATTATCGGTCATATCGGTATCGGACGATAAATTGACATTTTTGTTTATAGTAAATGCCGATACATTATAGCCGATAAATTATGAATCATTTCCACTCCAGTGATCCATGATCTTTCACTTACTGCTATTAGCAAAACATGAATGTAGTTTGTAGATATTTATGAAGGTGTTATTATAGGAACAAAAGCATATTGTTTGAATCAGACTGCTGTCTGAATGCTTTCTGTCTTGAGACCTGTTAGACTTGTGGCTTTTGAGAACACCTGTCTGGGTTGCTCGGGGAGAACATCTTTCATTTGTTTATTAAATAAACATTATACCAGAATCTTTAACTAGTGTGAAGTGGACTTGGTACATGATTTTCAGGAGAAAAAATAATTTGCAGCCTCAGAAAATGTTCTATTGATATTTAGACACGGTATATCGGCCGATATATCGGTCACCGACTTCCAATGCTCAAGAATGATCGGTTATCGTTATTGCACAAAATGTACATATCGTTGCATCCCTACAATTTATAGAATATTTCTACCAAAATGTATTGTCTTTTTAATATTGTTTTTAATCGTATAAACGCTACTTATTTTATGAAGTAATCAATATGATTGATATCATTATATAATTTTTTTTTAATTATGTTGCATTATTTATGACATATCGCTTATTGCTCCCAGAACTCTCTGTAGGTCGCTTTCGATAAAAGCATCTGCTAAGACTAAATGTAAATGTACATTTTATATGACATATTTGTTTGTTAATATTAACAGTGCATTATTTGACACGTTCCTCCTATATAATAATTGTTTTAACAATTGACATGTTCTGACTGTAGTGTGTTTTTATTTGTGTGTTTTTTTTCCTGCAAAATGACTATTATTGTTGAAGTATAGATGGGGCACTGAGTTTATAACAGTGTGATGTTAAATGTTTCAGCCTCAGGGCTGCTGCCATCACACACATTACGAAATATAAGCGGTCATTCTATTATATCACATGATTTCAGTGCTGGAAATGTCTGTTGACTGTGTGTACAGACAGCTGTGTGTGTGTGTGTGTGTGCGTGTGTGTGTGTGTGTGTGCGTGCGGGTGCGTTTGATGATTTTATCGGGGAGGATTACACAGAATACTGTTTATAATCATGAGAAGGCTTTCTAAGTATAGACTCTGCAGTTAAACATCACAACTGACTGACAGAACAACATATGAAGAGTTTGGTTACAAAATGAGATAAAAAAATGTTATCAATAAGTTTTGATTGTGTTAGTTAGCAGATTTATTTAGTTATTATGGCAAACCAAACTGTGATTGGAATACATGTTTTTTAACAGTTACCTCATTTTGAAACCAAACCCTTAATATGTACATACATGTGTTCTTCCTGAAGTGATGTGTCGTTCAAAACCTGTATATGAAACGTTCTTTAAAAAGAAGATACTTTGTGAAATGTCTCAGTGGTTTTGTTTAGTGTTCGGGTCCAATGTTGTTATATTACCAACAGTCTTAAAAATATCTTCTTTTGTGTTCTGCAGAAGAAAGACATTCAGGTTTGACTTGACATGAGGATGAATAAATGATAAAAGAATTCACATTTCTGGTTCTCCGCCACAAGGTACAGTGCAATGCTTTGATAACTTAATAAGCCACGGTGTTGACACATCTCAAATGTACTTACTGTATGGTTGTCTTTGCTCCTTTGATCTTCCGAGTTGTAAAGTATAATAATATTGTGTATAAGGGGCCATTTTCTTTTATAATGAAACCTATAAAGCAGACTAATGGCATAAAATAAACGCTAATCTAAAATCCCATTTCTTTCAAATGAAATGCAGTTGAATCCCAAAGAGATTCCTGTTCTTTAGCTATCCAGTTTGATATTTGTTTGAGGAACGTTTTAGACTTTGGGATCTCAGTAGAGTCCATTATAAAATCATAGCATTAAGAATTCTGTTCATATTCCTGTAAGCATTTTCTGACATCTTTTTCGACATGTGCTCGGACGCACACTGCTGTCTCTACAAAACGAGCGTCTCGAGCGACCACCGCCTGCTTTGAATATGCATCCCACAATTCCTCTGTGGGTTGTCACCTAACACCTGAAACTGGAGCACACGGTAGAGACACACCCATAACACACACATCAGCCTTGGTGTTAGCTACACACGCGTGCACGTGTCCTCCGGGCATACGCTCTGTTCAGCAGAGGTGATCTTTCATTCTGACACACCATCTGATCTTTCATGTGAGATGTGGAGATACTGGTTTGCTGAGCACAAGCGCACACAGACGGTTTACTGGTCAGAACGTGTCATTGAGTGTCAGGATTAACATACATCTACAGGAGTGTTTCTCATATGAAGAGGTTGCTTTGTGATCATATCAGACTAGCAGAAACGTCTTTAGAGCATCTCTAGACCAGTTGGGTTTACAGGCCGTTCAATACTTTTAACACGACAAACATAATGTACTAAACGTTCCGAGAAACCGCAGAGCTTAAAATCGGATCAGTTGTATTGATGTGAACCTCTGAACATTGATATTGATTTCACACTCATTCATTTATTCAGACAAGTGGATCAAAGAAGACAGACCGTGTCCTTTAGAGCTGCTCGGTGTCCTTTCACCGCGAAAGTCCTTTTGAAGCAGATTTAGTGTTGGTGTCATTATTTTCAAGCTACTTTTTAATAAAAGCATTGATAAAACTCTCAGAAATAAATGTATTCACTTGATGTTACAACAAAGAATCATACAATGCAATAAAAGCAGGATTTTGTGAGTTACACTACAATAAGATCCCCAAAATGAGTGCAAACGGCCTATAAGATCTTTTTATTACTATGAGCCAGTCAGTAAAAGGTTAAATGGTCCTTATTATCTCATTGATCCACACCAGCTGTGAGAAATCGGTTTTGGCTGGACTGTGTCTCTGAAGAAACACAGCGGTAATTGAAAAAAGGCTTTTCTTGTTTGCCAATTCGGTAAATTAGGGCGACAAACAGGTCAGGGTGGATTTTAGGGGTCAAAGGGTCAGAGCACACAGAACAGATGAGACACGAAACCTTTTCCATGTGTGTTTACCCTTCACATAGCAATTCATAGAATCAAAGGCGACCCGATGCATTTGAACACAAATAAAACTTGATGGTTCAGCATTTACTGATGCATTATGGACATACTTTATATAGGCTACATGTGCACGTAAGTTTTGTTTAGGGATGTAACTTAAAATCCACAGGATGTTAAGAAATCTAATAAAAGTGCACAGGGCTCGTTCCAGCTGTCTTTATATGAAAAAGAACAGAAGTAGACGCGCGTCTATACGATCTGCGCATCCAAAATGTGAAAATCTATTCATGATGTGTTTTAACACTCAGCAGTGTCATACCTGATAGTACACTACGTTAGAGTCATTTGGAAAGTCTGCGTCGTGCCTCCGTTTACGCGTGTTTGTGCGCGCGCACTGGGTGGAGCGGCGCGCGCAATGCGCGGCAGGTCTCTCGCGTCGGTTCTCTCGGTTCATTGCGGCGGCTGCGGGTCCACCGAGCGTCGCGCGGTATGTCGCGCCCGTGCGTGTGAGGAGGATGATGATGACGATGATGGAGGAGTCAGACAGCATCCCCTGCGCCGCGGAAGACGGACTTCTGTCCAGCTGGAGATGGAACCGAACCGCCCGCGATCAGGTCCAGATCAAGCAGAAGATCCGAGACCTGCCCGGGTTATTAAAACACGGACTCAACCTGCGCAAAAAGACCGTGAGTTTATCCCCCTTAGAATGAATTAACTAGCCGCGCGCGTCACGGGCAGATCGGATTGACACCGCTTTGAAACGCAGTTATCGGATTTCATAATGTCATGGATTGGGAAGCTGTAATGCATTTTTCAGTCGTCGTATCTAAGGCAACAGAGATCCTCGCACACACACACACACACACACACACACACACACACACACACACACACACACACACACCTACTGTAACTCTTCTTCACGTGCGAACAATTATTAGATTATGTAATATTTTTCTTACACGTTTTCTTTAATACTAGAGTAATATCACCATTTTTCTTACTAATAATGAGTTCAACCGTGTATTCCGTGGAAACTATACTTGACAATTGTCTTATTAATGAAAATGTTTTCTGGTCAAACTGAATACATCATTAAGTATGTTACCATGGTATTCTCTGGAACACTATGCAAATACCATGGCCCAGTTGAATATGATAATCATAGTGTCGTGGTATAACCATATAAGTTTAGCAAATAGCTAAATAGATTTAAGATAAGAAAATTGCTGTTGTTTGTATAGTTCTGCATGAAGATCGTTCTCTCTGTATGAAGCGCTTGAGTTGGTGTTCTGTGGAGATTTGAAGTTACATTAAAGGATCAGTGTTTTGATTTCAGGCTTGTTTTCTATGAACGAGAGAATACAGAATGTTCCCTCACGAGATCAGACAGTACAACCGCTTGGATGTTTATTCTGTACCGTGTATAATATAACGTATGATGATATGAATATGGTATTATTCTATATATGGCATCTTAAAGTACTACGGTATTACCATCTGATTCGATCACAGTACCACAGAGCTGCTGCGGATGATAGTGAATCAGATTTGAGATGGTTTAGCTGATCTTTGAATATGGAGAGAATGGAGACGCTCAATTTCCACAGCAAGGTTGTGAGTTCGGAAGTGTTCCTCTTGAATCGTAATTGCTTCTCGTAGTTTTGTTTCCGTTGAGACTTCGCCTCATAAATATCACTCAGTTCTTGAGGGTTTCTCCTGGATTTTTTGTTGTTGTGCTGGATGGTTTTTCACTGCGAGGGTTCTTATATGAACAGAATGTTTGGTTCAGGCTCATTTGACTTGATTCAAGCACCCCGGTGTGATTAGAGAATTAAAAAATGAAAGCCTCATTAGTACTAAATGAGAAGCGGAAATTACACTCCTGACATTTGTTTCTTTGTTTGCTGCCCTAACAGCAGTCACTGGAACACCACGCTGTAACATACATTCACAGGCAAGAAACAATTATATAAACGCGTCGAGAAGAACCTTTAATCCGTACCAATGATGCTATAGGAGAAACTCTTTAAATTCAAAATGCTATAAGAGGATCTTTTTCAGTTTGTATGGCGTTTAGCTGAACCATTTCCAGTTAATGTTGCTAAAGGAGGATGTTTTTCAGTTTATACGAGGCCATAGGAGAACATTTTCGGTACGTAAAATACTATAGGAGACCATGTCAGATTAGAAAATACTATAGGAGAATATTAGAAAAATCTGATTATGCTATAAGAGAACCTTTTTTTCAGTTCATATAATGCTATAGGGGAACCTTATCTCTTTTCTTATCTAATAAGAGAACCTTTTTCAGTACATATAATAATGCTATAGGTGAACCTTATATCAGTTCGTATTCTATAGGAGAACCTTTTTCAGATCATATAATGCTATAGGTGAACCTTATATCAGTTCGTATTCTATAGGAGAACCTTTTTCAGATCATATAATGCTATAGGTGAACCTTATATCAGTTCGTATTCTATAGGAGAACCCTTTTCAGTACATATAATGCTATAGGTGAACCTTATATCAGTTCGTATTCTATAGGAGAACCTTTTTCAGATCATATAATGCTATAGGTGAACCTTATATCAGTTCGTATTCTATAGGAGAACCCTTTTCAGTACATATAATGCTATAGGTCAGGGGTGGCCAACCCGCGGCTCGCGAGCCTCATGCGGCTCTTTAACTAGTTTCATGCGGCTCTTCAAAGCTTCAAATCTTCAGCGTCCCTTCCGCTCACTCCACCCTAACTGTGTGTTCACACCGGGCGCGAATGAGGCGTCAAACGCTAGTGATTTACATGTTAAGTCAATGTAAAGACGCGCTTGCGGCGCGAATGAGGCAGCGCGAAAGACGCGAGTTGCGTTAGTTGAAAAATCTGAACTTTGGCGAAAATTTGCGCCGCGTTAACCAATCAGGAGCCTGCTCTAGTAGTGACGTAGACGACGTAGCCCCTCCTATGAAGCGAATTTCACGCGCGAATAGCACGAATGACACAAAATGTTCAAGCGTCCAACTACTCCCGAATAGCGCGTTTTTGACGCCTCATGTGAACACACAGTAACATCGAACAGGAATTTCCAAAAGGGACTGAACTTCGCAAGAACAAGTTAGCACACAATGTTAACTGTTGAAAATTACTGATATTATCATGTTGGTGTGGTTATTTTCATTAGATCTGGCTGAGCAGAGGTCTGTGAATGCGTGCATACATGATTAAAAGATGATGTTAATGTGTACCCATGTGTATGATGTGGCTCTTTGCAGTAACACAGAAAAAAAAGTGGCTCTTAGTCTCTGACTAGTTGGCCACCCCTGCTATAGGTGAACCTTATATCAGTTCGTATTCTATAGGAGAACCTTTTTCAGATCATATAATGCTATAGGTGAACCTTATATCAGTTCGTATTCTATAGGAGAACCCTTTTCAGTACATATAATGCTATAGGTGAACCTTATATCAGTTCGTATTTTATAGGAGAACCTTTTTCAGATCATATAATGCTATAGGTGAACCTTATATCAGTTCGTATTTTATAGGAGAACCTTTTTCAGTTCATATAATGCTATAGGTGAACCTTAACTCAGTTCGTATCTAATAATTATTTTATTTACATTTTATTGCGCTATAAAATGTTCCTTCTGGAAAACAGAGAAGCAGGCATTATTCCCACAAGCTTTGATGGACGTTCATCCGCGACTGCATCCAGGAAATGTGTTTCCAAACAGGGCATATGGTGATGTGACGTCTCATATGGAATTCTCTGGAATTCCCTGATGGTGAAGCCACACGTAATGACTTCGGCCTCATGCTGCTAAGTGGATGTGTGTGTAGAAGTGTGTGCGTGCCTCTGCATGTAATGAAATCGTAACGAGGAAGACGTGACTTGTTTGATGTCTCCATCTTGCAGTGCGCTCATCCAGAGCAACAGATTTATCCGCAAGCCATGCAAGAGAAGTGTGTGTGTTTGTCTAATCTCAAAGTAATCCATTTCTGACACATAATAACACAAACTCACTGCACTCTGGAACAGTATGGAAATCAGGACGCTTTCTATCCATCTTTATCATCTCTTTCCTGCTTCTCCTTTTCTGTTTTATTTCCTTCTTTCATTTTTCATTTTAGTGCCCTGTTGTTCATGCATTTATAAATTCTCCTCATCTCATCTCATCTCTCTCTCTCTCTCTCTCTCTCTCTCTCTCTCTGTAAAAGTAAAATGTAATGGATTTTTCACCGCGGGTGAACACAGCTCTTTGTGTTTTTCTTTGCTGGTTTTTCTTGCATGTTCATAAATCATCACCACCATACTTAAAAGCTGGTTTGTGGTTGTCATTGTGTTATAATTGATTTGAGTTTGGCTCGCTTTATTGGTCGTTGCAAGGGCAGTGCCGTGGCGTTGCTAAGGTGTTGTGGGAGGTTGTTAGGATGTTTTTGCTTATCGGCCAGACAGTCAAAAGAAACCAACACATTTCTGTAATGTCATCCTGTTGTTTTGTTGCGGCTCATGTTTGTCCTGCTTTGCAAGCCTTTGTGATTTTAAGTCAGAATTTCTGAAATCGTTTTACAAAATAATAATACACTTTTTCTTAAACTTAAGGGATTTATTCAGGTCCGGAGCACAAATAGCACAAACAAACTAGGTACCTACACATCGAGCAGAAATACGTCTAGAAGATGTCGTTCTAAACCAGAATAAAAGTTTTTATGACATCTTCTGATCGACTTCAATGTTGACGGCCTCTGACTATCTCGCAGACGTCCCATATTTGCTGGATTACATCAATACAGTCGGTGGCTTGATGAATGATGCTGAGAACACTGCTCAAGGTCATTTTCAAAATAAATGTGCTGCAGAGGGTGAAAAATGGGAGAATGGTTTTTTTTTCAATCTATATTTATGTAAAAATCCATCTCTTGTTTATCTGTTTGCATGTCTTCTCTGTATCCAACCCAAATGGAGTTCAGCTCCCTGATCTCCACCATCAGCCTACAATAAATCAATACAGTCAATCTGGCACGCACACACACACCGTCATCAGACTGCAGTCAAAACAAACATTTAATATACAAGCCTGCAGAGATCACAGGATAGAGAGACAAACTTTTGTTGATAGCCGTCCGTCTGCTGCGACCACATCAGTCTGATACAATCACAAGACTCTCAAACATCTGGACTGATGTTCCTCAAATCTGTCTGATGCTTAAACTGAAAATAGATTGGTAATCTTGTGTGTCTGGCACCTGGTCTGTAATATCTTAGTTTAATGCTCAAAGGGGAAAAAACATTAATATGTTGACTTTCAAATATTATAATGCTTACATTGGCTGCCACACACAACTGTTCAGATAAAATCTGATCAGTACTTCATCTCAAATGGGCCTTTCACTTATCAAACAGATGACACACCGCATGTGAATACAATATAGAAAAAGAACAAATGCAACGTGCGGTTTTCAAAATATCTGCTTTTATAGAAGCACGAATGTGACTGGCTGCAAATTGGCTTTAAGAGGAATAAGACCACATAAATGAATGTAGGTCACTCTCGACGGATAAAACTCTGATCAAAGCTCTTATTGTTATAATGAAGATCAGAATCCTGCGTTCAACCGTGTCCACTTAAAATGACACACTGACACTGAGGGTTTGTCCCAAAACTCCTAACAAGCTCTCGCTCTCTCGTTCCTTGAGCTCGGAGCTCACTGACAGCATGTACTCTCTGTAAACTTCAGAGAAATGATTGATCGTCTATAATATAACGGCCTAAATTTTATTTTACAAACATGAAAATCTGAGCATACAGCATCTCTGTGAAATTAAATAGAAATTAGGCACATAATTGTGGCCGATAATTTAGCGTGCATCCATCATTTCTATTTAGTTTCACAGAGAATACATGCTGTATGCTCAGATTTTCTATATCTCATGTTTGTAAAATAAAATTTAGGCCGTTATATTATAGACGATCAATCATTTCCTTCTTCAGGTTCACGCCGCTCACAGTTAAAATACTGTACAGTATTGACTTTCTGTCGTGATCTTCTCTTACTGATATTAGTAAAACATTGTTGATATATGTAGATACAGTATTTATAAAGGTGTGATTATAGGAACAAAAGCATAATGTTTGAATCAGACTGCTGTCTGAATGCTTTCTGTCTTGAGACCTTGTGACTATTAAGAAAACTTTTCTGGGATGCTCGGGAAGAACATCTGTCATTTATTACCAAAACATAGCAGAAGCAGGTTAAATGATCTTTAACTAGTGTAAAGTCGGCTTGGTACGTGATATTTAAGGGCAAAAACGGTGACCTTGTTTTCTGCAGTCAATGTTTTCATATAAAAGCAGTTGTGCACTTTTTGCCTTTTGTTTCAGGAAATGTTATATTAATATCTAGATACTGTATATCAGCCAATATATCGGTTATTGACTTCCCATGTTAAAGAATCATCGGCTATCGGCCAAAATGTACATATCGGTGCATCCTTAATAGAAATCATAACACCCTAATGTCAATTACTGCGCATGTTTGGGTATACAAGATTGCACAAGAGTGTTCCTTTCCCTGCTTTAGCATACATGTCCAGAAATATGATTTTAATATGGCATAATGCTGTTAGGACATGTTGTGTTCTTCTCAGATTTTGTAACACTTGATGAATGTTTCAGATTGAGTGATTGTGTTGCTCTTGACCTGTTTTCTCATGGTTTCGTAACCTGTTGTTTCTCTTTTTATAATTGTGCAGCAGTCACCTGATACCATCCCAGGACCCAGCACGGGCGTCACACCCAGACCTAAGGTAACAAACTGCACCCACAACTGTTAGGAAAGAAACCGCTGCGTTTTCCCATAGCCCGTAATATTGGGAGTTC
>NC_136784.1:1217796-1227297 GCF_947034865.1 Barbatula barbatula
GTTCAGGAGGAGTTATGTTAGTGTGGAGCTGATGCAGTGTGTTTATGTGTTTGTGTGTGTGTGTTCAGGAGGAGTTATGTTAGCGTGGAGCCGATGCAGTGTGTTTATATGTTTGTGTGTGTGTGTGTGTGTTCAGGAGGAGTTATGTTAGTGTGGAGCTGATGCAGTGTGTTTATATGTTTGTGTGTGTGTGTGTGTGTTCAGGAGGAGTTATGTTAGTGTGGAGCTGATGCAGTGTGTTTATGTGTTTGTGTGTGTGTGTTCAGGAGGAGTTATGTTAGCGTGGAGCCGATGCAGTGTGTTTATATGTTTGTGTGTGTGTGTGTGTGTTCAGGAGGAGTTATGTTAGCGTGGAGCCGATGCAGTGTGTTTATGTGTTTGTTTGTGTGTGTGTGTGTGTGTTCAGGAGGAGTTATGTTAGCATGGAGCCGATGCAGTGTGTTTATGTGTTTGTGTGTGTGTGTGTGTGTGTGTTCAGGAGGAGTTATGTTAGCGTGGAGCTGATGCAGTGTGTTTATATTTTTATGTGTTTGTGTGTGTCTGTGTGTGTGTGTGTGTGTGTTCAGGAGGAGTTATGTTAGCGTGGAGCTGATGCAGTGTGTTTATATTTTTATGTGTTTGTGTGTGTGTTCAGGATGAGTTATGTTAGCGTGGAGCTGATGCAGTGTGTTTATGTGCTTGTGTGTCTGTGTGTGTCTGTGTGTGTGTGTGTGTGTGTGTTCAGGAGGAGTTATGTTAGTGTGGAGCTGATGCAGTGTGTTTATGTGTTTGTGTGTCTGTGTGTGTCTGTGTGTGTGTGTGTTCAGGAGGAGTTATGTTAGCGTGGAGCTGATGCAGTGTGTTTATGTGTTTGTGTGTCTGTGTGTGTCTGTGTGTGTGTGTGTTCAGGAGGAGTTATGTTAGCGTGGAGCTGATGCAGTGTGTTTATGTGCTTGTGTGTCTGTGTGTGTCTGTTTGTGTGTGTGTGTGTGTGCTCAGGAGGAGTTATGTTAGTGTGGAGCTGATGCAGTGTGTTTATGTGTTTGTGTGTGTGTGTGTGTGTGTTCAGGAGGAGTTATGTTAGCGTGGAGCTGATGCAGTGTGTTTATGTGTTTGTGTGTCTGTGTGTGTCTGTGTGTGTGTGTGTTCAGGAGGAGTTATGTTAGCGTGGAGCTGATGCAGTGTGTTTATGTGCTTGTGTGTCTGTGTGTGTCTGTTTGTGTGTGTGTGTGTGTGTGCTCAGGAGGAGTTATGTTAGTGTGGAGCTGATGCAGTGTGTTTATGTGTTTGTGTGTCTGTGTGTGTCTGTGTGTGTGTGTGTTCAGGAGGAGTTATGTTAGCGTGGAGCTGATGCAGTGTGTTTATGTGCTTGTGTGTCTGTGTGTGTCTGTTTGTGTGTGTGTGTGTGTGCTCAGGAGGAGTTATGTTAGTGTGGAGCTGATGCAGTGTGTTTATGTGTTTGTGTGTGTGTGTTCAGGAGGAGTTATGTTAGTGTGGAGCTGATGCAGTGTGTTTATGTGTTTGTTTGTGTGTGTGTGTGTGTGTGTGTGCTCAGGAGGAGTTATGTTAGTGTGGAGCTGATGCAGTGTGTTTATGTGTTTGTGTGTGTGTGTTCAGGAGGAGTTATGTTAGCGTGGAGCTGATGCAGTGTGTTTATGTGTTTGTGTGTCTGTGTGTGTGTGTGTGTGTGTGTTCAGGAGGAGTTATGTTAGTGTGGAGCTGATGCAGTGTGTTTATGTGTTTGTGTGTGTGTGTTCAGGAGGAGTTATGTTAGCGTGGAGCCGATGCAGTGTGTTTATATGTTTGTGTGTGTGTGTGTGTGTTCAGGAGGAGTTATGTTAGTGTGGAGCTGATGCAGTGTGTTTATATGTTTGTGTGTGTGTGTGTGTGTTCAGGAGGAGTTATGTTAGTGTGGAGCTGATGCAGTGTGTTTATGTGTTTGTGTGTGTGTGTTCAGGAGGAGTTATGTTAGCGTGGAGCCGATGCAGTGTGTTTATATGTTTGTGTGTGTGTGTGTGTGTTCAGGAGGAGTTATGTTAGCGTGGAGCCGATGCAGTGTGTTTATATGTTTGTGTGTGTGTGTGTGTGTTCAGGAGGAGTTATGTTAGTGTGGAGCTGATGCAGTGTGTTTATGTGTTTGTGTGTGTGTGTTCAGGAGGAGTTATGTTAGCGTGGAGCCGATGCAGTGTGTTTATATGTTTGTGTGTGTGTGTGTGTGTTCAGGAGGAGTTATGTTAGTGTGGAGCTGATGCAGTGTGTTTATGTGTTTGTGTGTGTGTGTTCAGGAGGAGTTATGTTAGCGTGGAGCCGATGCAGTGTGTTTATATGTTTGTGTGTGTGTGTGTGTGTTCAGGAGGAGTTATGTTAGCGTGGAGCTGATGCAGTGTGTTTATATGTTTGTGTGTCTGTGTGTGTGTGTGTGTGTTCAGGAGGAGTTATGTCGGTGTGGAGTTGGTGCAGTGGCTCCTGGAACAGTGTGTTTCAGTTCAGTGCCGGTTAATGGCGTCACGTGTCTGGCAGGTGCTTCTGGAGCTGGGAATACTGCATTCAGGTAATACACACACATATGTCTGGTTTACTATCTCCGTGAGGACAGTCCATAGGCGAAATGATTTTATACTGCACAAACTGTATATTTTATCCCCTAAACGTAAAGATCATAGAAATCTTTTTGCATGATTAGATTTTCAAACAATAGCGTTCTGTACAACCTTGTTTGCCTGTGGAAACCTCGATTTTGGTCCCCACGGTGACACGAGTCCCCATGAGTTAGTGTGCGTTCAGGTTTAGGTCCCCACCGGGATATAAAACAAGGCCACATGTATAGACGCATGCATTCACACACTTTCTGCCTCTCCTGCAGTGGACCATCGGGTTGTGTTTGAAGACTCAAACACGTATTATCAGTTCTCGTTTGAGGAGTGTGACGTTCAGGGCTGTGAGTTCAGAAATGAGGAGGAATGGCAGAATGGAGTGCGTCTTCTCCTTCAGATCGTACCCTACGTCCAGTTCAGAGTCGTCAGTCCGTGAGTACACACACACACACACACACACAGTCCTGTTTAAAGAATGATGTACTACAGTAGTATTTCTGGAGCGTGCCGTATATGTGATGGATCATATGCATTAGACAACCATGCAATTCTGTATCCCACAATGCACTGCAGTCAACTTTCATCTTCAGTGCTGTGATTCAACCGACGCTGTATTGCTAGATGTCTTATTTATATAAAATAAGTATACTGTACTTCAAGTTCATTTTATTACTTAAGTATCTGTCAAGTTTTTCTATGTATACTTTAGGAACTAAGTATACCAATTCCAACGTACCAGTAGTATACAACACTTGCAAGTGTACTGGACTAAAGTGGCCCACTTCTTAGTTTATGAAAGTATACTGCATGTATAACAGTACTTTACAGGCACACTTAGTTTTTCATTTGTGCCCCAAATACAAGTTTACTAGATTAATGGCACATGTTTTGCACTTTGTAGTATGAAAGTACACTGTGAGGTGTATTCTCTCAGCAGACTACTAGTTTGCAAGTTTTTGTGCTGCTAGTCTACTCGTAAGTTTTGTTGAACTTAACATCATACTTATAATTGACTATTTTATGAAAAAAATAACTAAAAGTGTGGATACAACTACAAGCCAAGCGTACTTCGAATACCTGATTGTATTTAAAAGTGTATCTCTCTCAAAAGATCAAGAACAAGATAAACACTTAAAGTGGACTTAAGTATTTTTTGAGACATACATAAAGAGACTTACTGTATTCTTTCTTTTAATGCAAGCGTGCTAGTATTCTAATAGAAAATTATTTTGTACTGTAAGGGTTGTTTCGATACTGCATATTAAATTACTACTTATACATTTTTATTGTTGCATAATAAAATGTGAGTTGAATATATGAGGCCATGTGACTATAAACCATACTACTGTTGATACTATATGCTATTTCCCATGCTATATATACGCTATAGTTGTCATTTTTTGCGTGGTCTTCACAGCTGATTATTATTATACAAATCTTTTGTTTCCTCTCATGGTTGTGTTTTCCTCTATTACACCGCTATACATTTACATATTTATATGGTTATTTCTTTCCTACTGCATGCAGAAGCATTACATTTACATTTATGCATTTGGCAGACGCTTTTATCCAAAGCGACTTACATTGCATTATCCTATACATTTATACACAGGTATCTGCAATCCCCTGGGATCCAACACACAACCTTGCGTTGTTAACACAATGCTCTTACCACTGAGATACAGGAAAGCATTTTGTGAACCATCAAAATCTGAGTAACAGAACGCGCGTGTGATGGAAAAGTTGTTTCAGAAAGTTTTGATGAGAGATGATTTTGTTGTTTGTAATACTAAATCATGCACACGATGAGGAGAAGGAAAACGTAAAGAGAGTGAACGAGAGCAGTTCGTGATGTGGTATTTCTGTGGATCTGCTGGGAGATTTGAGTTTTGTTAGCGTTGACTCGATATCCCAGCGAGATGTGAACATCCAGATTAAATTTGATCAGACAGTTGATGTCATTTTCAGGAAGGTGAACACGGGATGGCGTTCCGTGTCCACGCCAGCCTTTTTTTCTCTCTTTACAGAATTGGAAGTGACACAGCTCAGCCTCGGCGACACCAGACAGCGGGTCGCTCGATTCCGTTCGGCTTCACAGAGCCGCGGTTCGACCTCAATCAGCCAGAATCTCTTTGCCTCCGGGTTTCATCGCACACGCACACGCGGCAGAGAGGCTTTTACAGCAGAAATGAGATCTTCACACACGACTCCTTCCAATAAAAACTGGAGTTATCGTAGTCTCAGATGCTTCTTCTGAAATTGTTTTCGAGAAATAATTGATGAGTATGGAGGTGTAAATGAATGTAGATTGTGGAGGTCAATTCATCTGGATTTGGGTACATTTGATGAGCTCAGTTTGACACATTGTTGACATCTCTTCTCAAACGCTAAAGACATTTGAGACGTTTCTGACTTTAAGGTCTCTAAGAGAAAAGTGTTGAGATCTTTTCTCTTAAAAGCAGTTTCTCTTGTGATTTCAGAAAGCCGATTGTCACAGAGCTCGCATCAGAGTAAAACAACATTTTTGCGAGGTTGTTTGAAGCCAATTTGCATTTAACCGTGTCATCAACTCATGACAGAACATGTAGTGTAAAACAACTTTCACTTCTAAACAAAACCCACTTCAAATCAAAAACACCGTACCCCAGTTTTCCAGAGACGTCAAACAGTATTTTTGTATTAGTCGGACGTGTGTGTGTGTGTGTATATATATGTCGTGTGACACATGCGTGTGTGTTTTCATAGATTTGTGTCGCTCGCGACTGTTTCTTTAACAGAATGAGAAACCCTGAAGCTAAAGGAGGCGACGGCCTTCTTTTTACTCACTCTTCTCACTCTTCGCTGTTCATTTGCATTTGATTTGATCTTCTGTTCTGTTGAAACTCGTACGGGCTGAGTGAGCTCAGATTTGCGTATGTGTGTTGACATTAGCCCGAGTGTGTACTTCAGCGTGTGTGTTGTCTTCAGAGGGCGTGTCTGACTCGTGTAGTGAAGTCGGCGCCATTACACATCTCTTCATCCTCTGTATTGGTGGTGGAGATGAAAGTCGGTCTGTGTGATGAATGAAGTGACAGTGAGAGCCGAAGAAACTTTACCCCACTTCTCAAACTCACTGGCCCAGTTTAAACTCACTGTGATGTGACGGGATGTGATGATGCTGGTTTCCATCTACATGGTACTTTTATAGCAGCGCGTCCCAGATTATAACAGATTGAATTCTAATTCATCTCTGATTCATGTTTGTGGTATATTTAGGCTCTACACGCTCGAACATAAAGGATTGAAAAAGGGTTTTACAGAAGAGTTATTTATAGTTTTAGGTTCTGAAAGAACGTCTGAAAAACGTCCAACCAACCAAAATACTTATTTGAGGAATATTATCAGGATTTGTTTTATGTAAAGCAATTCTACACAGCTTTAGATGTGTTGCTGATAAAAAAGGTTTTCTGCTCAAACTAAACTAAAGAACCATTGAAGAGCCTTTAGAGAAGTTGACCCAAAGGTATTGCCTTGACCAGAGGTATTATTTTTGTTCATGTAATGAAATATATTTTCATGTTAATGTTTTATTTAGTAATGTTCGTGTCAATCAGCGTTTTGTTCACATGTTATGCAGTACACTGTCAGTAGGGGGCAATAGACAGCTAAGGGCTTTTAAAGCTCATTCTCTGGGTTGTTGTTTTTTTGCAGTTTGCAGTGGCACATAACTATAGTATATACTTGTGTAGTGTGCATACTTTCCACAAGATCTACATGTTCTGTACGAATAGTCCCAAAGGACAGTTTAGTTTCTCAAAGGCTTCGGAGTCTAACACTTCATGTATTTGTCAGTATTGCACCGTGAGATTTTTCTTGATGTTTCAACCAAAATGACTCATGAGAAAAAACTAAGACAATACTTGAGATACAGCAAGTGAAGTGCATAGAGAGTAAAATGATTGAAGAGACACACCTGAGACTTTGATGAGATCATAAGGGAGACATTCGTGACTTTTTAATTACATTTGTAATTCAATATTAGCGAAGTCTCAATTCTGTATAAGCAACTGCTGAAATGTTTCCCACAATGCACTCATAAATCTTCCATTTTCAGTTTAATGTCGGATGAAAAATTCAATCGATATTACATTTAAGAGTGACGTCTTTACTTTAGTCAGTCTAATGAAAAGGTTTACTTTTGAATGAAATGAATCATGATTCGATTATTACGCAATGCATTATAGGCGTTTTTATTTTCATTTTATATATATATATATATATATATATATATATATGTAAATGTTTATTAATTGATGAATATTTGCGTGTATGTGTTTAAAAATACAGAATTAATATGCAAAGTACACACACTTATATTATGTAAGCACACATGTTTATTCTGGATGCGATCAATCGTTTGAGAGCCCTACTGCAAACACATCATCAGCTTTATTTGATCCTTTGGGTTTTATTGTCAAACTCATTCGTTGTCACGTCAAAGAAGTTTTATCAAGTGTGTGTTCGTGTGTCTTTGACAGACCAGAGGAAGATCCCGACAGAAAGCGAGATATCTGCGGTGAGATCCTTCAGATGAAAGCTCTCGAGAGACTCACGTCTACAGTAAGTGTGTGTGTGTGCTTGTACGGGCAGTGACCCGTGTCACAGATCTGTGTCTTCATGTCCTCTGGTGTGTGTAAAGATCCACTCCAGTCTGACAGAATATCATCCATCACACGCCACCGGTGCACAGAGACAACATCCATTTAACTTACAGAAAACCTCAATGTCCCTGTCTGGAGAAGTGATGAAAATGACCAGAAACATGGACATTTCTCCTTATTCTCAGTTCTGATATATTTCTTTAGAAAATAATGCCACTGTAATGCACTGCGAATATATTCAAATGTCAAACTCCCTTTACTCTTCATGTGAGCAATTATTTAGGTTTCAAATACAGCACATGTGTAGTCTGATATCTCACGAGTCTCATCTTGTTTGAGACTCTAAATCTGTTTTAAGAGCGATTCGTGAAAATGGGAATAGATAATTCCCTTTTTACTTCTGAACAATGTGATTTAATGCATTAAATGTCCTCTGGTGATCATCATTCAGTCACATCATGTATTTAATCTGAGATCTGTTTATACCCGAGCACATGGAGCGTAATGCAGCGTTTTAATAGTGAAGTCCAATATGAAAGTCTCATGAGACGTGTGATGCATGAACATAGATTAAAGTTATTTTTATCTTTAAATAAAATAATGAATATGGAGTTTTTGTTTTCCGCAGGTACAGAATGAACTAGCTGCTGCTCTTGCGAGAAAAGCAAAGAAATCAAGTAAGATGTTTGAATATTTCATGTATAATCGTGATTTTCGTTCTTTATCGCAGCTAACTGTCAATAAAGTATTTTGAGTTCTGGAAAGCTTCACAGTAGGATGATTTTTTTATGTTCACGTAAGGAAAGATGCCTTTCAATATTGCTGCATAATTGAGAATATGGTCGATGCATCATTGCTTTATAAATGTTGTTTGTGTTGTTAACCATAGTGTCAGAAGATGAGAGCTCAGAGGCATCCGACTGTGCTTCCCCGGACCCTCCGAAGCCCACCGAAGACAAAAGCAAGGTAAACAAACAAACACAAATGTACAGAATGCATCTCAGAACTCAAACCTTAAAACGCACATCCTAAAGCAGCTACTGTATAAGCAGTCGTTCATTTATAAACACTGCCTAACACACACAGAGAGAGAGAGAGAGAGAGAGAGAGAGAGAGTGGGTGGCAGTAAGTGGTACTGGAGGTCTCTCTGCATCTTCAAACGTGGGAAGCGGTTTACTCGAGATCTGAAAGATTCAGCAGTCTGATCTCAGAATAACACTCTAATGGTCTTGTGTAACAGAGCGAGGACAGCGTGTTGTTGTTCAGGAGGAAGTTGGTGTACAAGGGACAGGAAATGACGTGTGACTCTTTGATGGTTTGTTGTTGAGTGTGTTCACCTGTGTGTATGTGTGTGTGTGTGAGTTTAGTGAAGCGGGACAGGATCAGATTAGTTCTCCTCTGTGGTTAACATCCACCCAGAGTCCAGGCCATCATTACCCACTCATTAAAGTGAAGGTAATAACATCCCCACCCCTGTCTGTCTCTCTCTACTTTTATTGCTCTATCAATTCAATTTTCAAGTTAAAAAAGTATAGAAAAAGATAAGAGTTGAGAAAGTATAGAAAAAGAATGCAGCAATATTAAATATATTGAATAGTAGAAAGATATTCCTCTCTCTCTCTCTCAGATGCTGTCATTACTGACTTTCCTCCTCTTTGTGGGCGGAGCCACAAAGACACACCCCTCTCTTTCTCACACACACACACACGCGTGCGTTTAGAGTTTCATACAGAAGAATGACACACACATTCAGGTGGACTGTTTCAGAGTTTGATAGTATCAGAATGAATGAGCGATCGGAGCGCTTCCCTCAAACACAGTAGTTCTCAAAGCCACACGTCTGGACTCGGAGCGCGTCTTGACTGCGTGTGATGTCGTGGGGTTGTGGATTGAAGTATTTGTTCTCTTTGCCTCCGGTTCTGCAGCAGGTGGGCGTCTGTGCTCTCCGAGCTCCGGATGACTTCTCGAGGCTGGAGATGGTCCAGCGGCTGGCTAAAGACGGATACCGCTTCCTTCAGAACCAGAACTACAGGCTGCCGGATCGCTCTGCACAGGTACGTCAAGGGTCACAATGTTGGTTACAGTTGCTTTGGGAACTGCAGGTCAAGGGTCAGAGGATGAGGTCAGGTGAGCCCAGCAGAAAACGTTATTGTTCTACACATTTGTCAGATTTCGGACTCTTTTTCTCAGGAGAGATATCTGAACTTTTTCCATTTGTTCTTTCCTGAAATCTCTTTGATTTCTTGAAGAATTTTATAGAGATATTTTATTTGATTTTAACCATATTT
>NC_136784.1:1227497-1319997 GCF_947034865.1 Barbatula barbatula
TTTAACCATATTTTTCCTCCCTGTCTGCTGTATTGTGAGTATTTTGTGCTAGAATGTAAATCATATGGTAACCTGAGCGTGGCTGGACGTGTTTGGACAGCGTCTGTGAGGATTCATCTCTCTCTCTGTCTCTCTCTGTCTGTCTCTCTGTCTGTCTCTCTGTCTCTCTCTCTCTCTCTCTCTCTCTCTCTCTCTCTCCTCTCTCTCTCTCTGTTTGTGTTTGAGCATCTCGCCAGCGTTTCGGGGAGTCTGAGGGAGTTCTGTTTTTCTCTGAAGTGATTAAACATTTTATAATGACTAATGTCTCTCAAACGCCGTGCTCACTTCTCTGTGATTTACCCCCTCAGGGCTGAGAAACGCAGTTTGACGCTCGTTTCTGCACAGATTTCATAGAACCATCATGCTTATGAAGATAATACCCAGTTCCTCACAGATGGAGGTGTCATTGATTTGTCCTTCACTGGTGTTGTGTGGTTGCCGTGGTGACGGTGTCAGAGCATTGTGCTAGCATCACAAAGGTCGTGAGTTCAAATCTCAGGTAACAGAGTCGCTTTGGATAAAACGAAAGTTCTGTAACAATGTAACAACGTAACATGATAAGTTAACAATAAATATATGACTTGTTACTCTTCAAAGTAATGAATCGCAGTCGTCTCTCATCAGACCCAAAGAACTGACGCAATAAAACTAATGTTTGAGTTGGATGAAGATGTTGCATTGTTTCTTTCTTCCTGTTGGCGGCCATGTGGCGTTATCCCAGACTCTGGAGACGCCTGACGTAAGCCGGGGTCATATCTGGGCGCTTTTAGAGATTCTATGTCTGAAGGGTTAGAGAGTCATCCGTCCATCCCTTTCCGAAAAATATCAATTTGCAGCTTTTTGTAATCACACACATTACATGAAATGATGTATTTTATGGATCTTGTACGTGCGTGTAAATTAAGGTGGGCTTTAGGTGTGTGTTGTATGTGTTATATTGTTTGACTTTCCAGGAACACAAAGGTTTTCTGCTCAACTTTGTGTCGTGATTAAGGAAACATTAAACACACACACACACAGTCACTGTATGTGCAGAAACACAGGAAGGGAACGCTCAGTGCTTCCTGTTGTAACTCCATTAAAACTCTCTCTCCTTTCCTCTTTGCTGACTGGTTTACGTCAGGAACTTACTGGATCTCTCCACCCAGTGTGTGAAAGAACACTGACCCTTGACTCTCAGCGCAGGGTGGGACAGGTGGAGACCACGGCTAAAACACACAGCTCTGACCTGATGACCCCTGAGAAAACATTATGCAGTCGAAACTGATTGACTCAAAGTTAAAGTTGTGCTTCATTCGAATACAGCAAATAATTATTCTTCTGTCTTTATTCTGTTGAACAAAGGGAAGCGTTATTTTGTAGATTTAGCAGATGCATTTACCCAAAGTGACTTACAAAGAGTTCAGGGAGCAATAAGTGATATGTCATAAAGGAGCAATAGTACACGAGGTGCTAAGAGGAAAGATAAGATGCTCTGGTTTGGTCTAATGTGGTTTGTGGTCTGCGGACAGTGATTCTTGTGTGTTCTAGTTTCAGGTATAGAGCTGGAAATATATCACTTAAATCATATTTTCAGTTTGATGTTTAAAATCGAGCATATTTGGTAAAGAAATGTCACGGTGGGTTGTTCTCAGGTTCTAGATAGCAAGAAATACAATTTCTGTCATTATTTGCGCATGACGTTCTTTCTTCTGCAGAACACAAAAGAAGATATTTTGAAGAATGTTGATAACCAAACAACACTGAACTCCATTGACTTCCACAAATATCTTCTTTTGTGTTCAACATGTCTTTAAAGTCAAAGCACATTTATGATAACATTGTGGTGTTTCTAAGAATTGTTTTACTATGGTCATTGGACTTGTTTATTGATGTGTGGATGTTTGTCTGATGTGGGATCAGGAGATCAGATGATGAGCTCATGTCTCATTGGACGATGGGGACTCCAAAGAGGAAAGATAAGATGCTCTGGTTGGGTCTAATGTGGTTTGTGGTCTGTTATAATCTGGTTTAGGTTTGGTCAGTTCTGTTGTTGTGTGTTTCTTCTTCCGTGTTTAAACGTATCTGTTATGACTGCTGAACTGATTGAACTTACCAAATAGCTTTTCTTTTCATTCTCAGAGATTGAAATCATTTCCTCTCAAATCAGAATTGTTTGGCCATTTATGTGTGTCATATATATTATAATATCAATACGCAAGAATATTTGAAAATGAAAGAAACAGGTTTATTGTTGTATTCCTGCAGAATTCTGTTCAGAATAATATCACTTCTTTGGTTGTTACGTAACGCTGTGAGACTCCAGCCAGCGAAATATTGGAGTGCAATAGATGAATAAAATGATATTTTGTGTGCAGACGGGCGTTTGTCAGGGTCAGTTTTATACGCAACATATGACCAAATCTGACGGGTGATTTCGCCGTTATTGTGTTTATACATAAATTCTCTGCCGCAGTAATTCCCCCGAGAGTCTCGTGTTGATGTTGGAACGGGTTTGAGAGAAATATGGTTGTCGCAGATAAAACCATTTGTTATCATCGGCATCGCCAGAATTTTTCCCAGCATCATTAAGGGTTTGTGTGCTAGTAGATTTGTGTTTTTTGTCTGTAGTATTACATAACTACAGTATGATGTTGTTGATGTTTCCACTGGACTGAAGTTGAAGGGCGGAGACTTCTGATAGCCGCGTTTGATTTGGGGAATGTTTGGGAAACCTTCCATGTTTGTTCCGGACTGACTCATTTGTGGTCAGATTGTGGTATTTTTGGACTGTGAACTTTTACCCAAGTGGGTCTTCCTTGCGTCAGAGTTCACCCCTGGTCAAGGGTCAGTCTGTCCTGGACATTGTGTCTTGTCTGTCTGAATCCAGATAATCCGCCTGTTTCCGTGCCGGTTGCATGTGACGGTCTGGTGATTGACAGGTGACTCCTGCTGCTGCTGCATCCCAGCATCCTTCAGTCTATAGGAGGTTGTGTTAAATCATTCTTCAGGATCTGACTGTGTACTCTCGGCTGAAGGTCTTTTGTTTATTTGTTGTGTAATGTTCAATTACAGGGTCGAGTACTAAAATCAGAACAATTTGTGCAGTGTTTTTGACACCGCTGGAAGAGAATGATGCTAAAATAACAGTCCTGAATTCACACATACAGCACCCGACATCTTTTACAATTATAACATTTCAATGGATGTAAGCCGTCAAACGTTTTGACAATAATGATAATGTTCATAAAAGCTTAAAGATAAAACGTTTTGATTTCATGGCATCTTCATGTTTATCAGATATTCTGGGGTGTTTTATTCTGCCTTCACATGCTCTCGGAAATTATGACAGAATTTTCATTTTTGGGTGGACTATCCCTTTAATGTTAGCAGATGCTTGTAATGTTTTAATGTTACTAAAAACAATTCATGAAACTAAATCCAACCAATAAGTGGGAATAATTGAATTTCCGCGAGCATGTGAAGTGTTAAACATTGTCAAACACACATTTGCAGGTGTAGGTGCTTTCATCATGAAAACAGGATGTTATCTGTCTGACTCCGCCCACTCGACCCAGACAGACGGCACGCATGGGCGGAGCTTCTGATCTTACTCACCTGTAAAGGTGATCATTAGCGAGTGAATGAGTCATGTGACACATGTCAGAAGACACACATGACTGACTGCTCACCGGCTAACATCTGTTTTAAAACAAGACAGCACAAATGAGACTCATTTTAAAGATGTCTGGGCTGATCTCATTATAAATTTAACTTTTATGTGCGTTATATACGCAAATATCACACATAGTCTACATTGCCTCCTGTATACTACACCCAAAACATGGCTTGGGTTATTTAATAAAAAATAACACGTCAGTTTTTGTGTGTGTACGTGTGGGGCTTTTGAATGTGTGTATTTTTATTCCTTTTTCATGTATTTTTAATCCTTCATTCTGTCTTTCATCTGTTTCAAACACTGCAGTTGAGAGCTGTCTGACATCACACACACACACGTCATTTGTTCAGATTGCTAGTTTTACAGAATTCATTGGCAAATACAGGTATATAGATCATGTATTGATATTTTGGATTGTTGGAGTGAGGATGACAGCGGAAGCCGTGCTAAAACATTTCTGTTTGTTCGGTGGTGTTTCACATTGGGTAGCACAATAACACACTATCATAGTACTTGTACATTTTTTACCAAATGTATAGAAAACAACCAGAATGCACTGCATGGAATACCATCTCATAATGCAATGCATGTTTTAGCACAAAAAATTAACAAAATAACTATTTATTTACCGGTTACCTGACTGAATGAGGCGGGTATCGTCGAATGAGTTTAATGTTCAGACTCTTCCATCTGCTGGTGTGTGACTGTCATGATAACTTAAGAAGATGTGTTTCCTTCTTGTTATATTAAAGAGAGAGAGAGAGAGATTTTCAACCTCACGTGTTAGACGTGTGATAAAGAGGCAAGCAGAAACTTGCCTGGTTGTGTTTAGATGAACAAAGGATGGATGTTAGAAACACACGATGTGATTTATGTGTATTTGATTTCATCATGCATGAAATGTTTATTTAATCTCCATGTGTATTTAAATAGTTTAAAGTCACTGCCGAAAGGAAGAATTTGTGTAATTTCTGTTTTTCATGTGTTCAATGATTGATTTCTGTATTGAATTTTGAACACTTGGGAAATATATTCCTGTTGGTGTTGAACTCTTTTTATTTTTACGGAAAGAAGACAGTTCTGTCATTATTTACTCTTTAAAAACATTTCAAAAACACCATTAAAGTGTTCACAGATGCAGATTTTACATGATTTCTAGTATGTTACTCACACTCGTGTGTCATTTATGGACTTTTTTTTTTTTTAATGTGCTTTCAGGTTCTTTTCAGAGTTTGACAGCTGTGAGCATCACATATTTATTTTGTGTTCTCTGTTATAGAAACGATTTCAATTGAATTAAATGAAAGAGCAGATCGATCAAGACATACTGTACAATGTCCTCGAAGTGTGATAGGATTGCTAACATGAGAGGCATGCGGCGTGTATGTCCGATGTGTCATGGGATTGTATGTGTCCCCTCAGGGTCCGGGCGAGGGCGTGGTGCGGGTCTGTCTGAAGGAGAGGGGTCAGGACGTGTTGGTTCTCCAGAGAGTCCCGGCGGATCCTTCCTCTCCACAATCCGCAGGAATCAAAGACGAGGATGTTGATAAAAGGTGAGCAAGCCCCGCCCCCTTACCAGACCCCTCCCCTTTTAATGACGTAGCTTGAAGTGCCGTCCTGCTATCTGTGAGCGTATCTCTCTCTCTCACATGTTTAGTTTCCTCAAAACACTTTCAGGAGTTTTGTTGCTTGATCGAAGTGTTTGTAGGTTGTTGTGTGTTTGTCGGGGATCATGACTCAGGTTCTGGAATGAACGAGGACAAACTCAGACCCGTCCCGTTAGTGGTAGAAGAAGAGTACGATGACCATTGGGAATACAGCAGCGGTCTGGAGGACGAGGATGAAATCTCCACTTTTAATATTCCTCATTTTCCATACATTGACGATGAGGAAGATGATGATGGTTACGTAAACGGACAGCGCTGGAGTAACTCCACGTGTTCTTCCACTGACGACGATTATCCATCCGATTCTTCTTCATCTGCTCTGTCTGACAGGTACGTGGTTGTGTCCGGGACGCCCCACAAGATCCTGGAGCATCTGTTGAGTGATCTGCGTCCGGATGAGCATCAGGGGGCAGCGGAGGGGAAGGAGGCGGGTGAGTGACCCATAATCCAAACCATCTCACCTGTCGTTTTATTCTTCGTGCGGTTGTTTTGAGATTTAAAGACAAAACAAAGTGACCGTCACGGTGGACTCGACTTGATGTGCATTGCATCATTTCATGAAGGGTTATAATGTAATCATCAATGCTTCACGGGAGTGGACGGACACTGTTGAGCTCCATGTCTTTATTTCCATGGCAACAGTGGCTTCTGTGATGGTGCGTCTCACTTTAGGATTATGGGTAATGTAGAACTCTATTAGAAATTCAGGGATTAAATTAAAACGAACGAAACGTATAAAAAGATGAAGACACACTTTTGTTTGTACAAAAGCAATATTTTGAATTGAGTATTTGAATCGCAAATATTTACAAATTTGTCTGTCAAAATAAATTGACTTGAGAAGAAAAATGAAAATATTATTCATGTTTATTATCAATTAATTTAGTTATTACGTAAACGATTCGAGTAAATTTTTTTATTTTTTTACGCAAATATTTATTATAGTCTTAAGCAAATACATACATCTTACTTTAACTTACTTAGTTTAATAGACGTAATATCTCAATATCTAGATACTTGTACTGCACATAATAAATGGTAATTTTTGCAGTAAGCTCAGGTTGAGGTTATTGAATGTGTTTTTGTGGTCAGCGGTCACAGGTTAGATCACATACACATTCCTCATCTCAATTACTGAAATATGTGGCGTGTTTCAACTTGTCTCTTTTGGTTTCTCTTCTGGGGTTTTCTGCCCACGGGTGTCGTCTTTACTCGTTCAAGTTCCTCTCGTGTGTTGGATGCTTGAGGAGAAATCTTCTGATGTTCTGCATGTCATATTGATTTGTTCAGATGTTCTCATTAAAGCACGATTATTTGGAAAAGTCTTTCCACAAAACACATGATGCAATATATTTAAAGAATTATCAGTAGATGAGGAGATGAAGAATACGTAGGAGGCCGAAAGTGACGTCTGGAGGACATGTTTGTACAGTTATGACCTTTAATATCCTTGTGATTTATTTGAGAAAATGATTTAGCAAAAAGTCAAATAGCGTCGTAATCTCCGGCTCTTGACTCAATATGTTTAGCTCATGTGTTGCGTGTTATTTTTGCTTAAATTATTTTCAACGCTTCAGTTTACAGCAAACGTGACTACACAACACACATTCTATTCGAAATACATTTTTGTATAAAAGGCGTCAAGATTTGTCAAAGTTTGCCACCGCTGTATCATTATATATTTTAGAGTTGCTTCGATAATGTTCTTTAATATTGTCATTTTTAACTTGAGATATTTCTGCGTGTGTCAAATAAAAGAGGTTTAGCGTGTGTGTAATTTCACATTTAATGTATAACACACCCACAGGCGATGAATTAACCCTGCGGTGCAGTGCATTCTGGGTAATTACCCAGCTGCGCGGCTTCAGGTTTTAAACGGCCGTCATGTTAACAAGAAGAGAAAGATGATTCGAGAGGTGTTTGTTGAGACAGGAATCATTATGATTATAATGACCGATGATCTCTACGGCAATGCGAATTTGATGCTCAAACAAAACAAATGTTGTTTATGAGATAAATAAATAAAAAAGCTGTCATCACTTATTCATTCTCATGTGTTTGTAAATCTGTATATGACTCGAAAGAAGATATTTTGAGAAATGTCTCGGGGGTTTTGTGTTCTTGCAACGAAAGTCAACGCGTTGTTTAGTTATCAACGTTCTTCAAAATATTTGAGGTTTGACATGAGGGTGAATAACGGATGAAGAATTGTACATTTTGGGTGCACTGTACCTTTAATTTACAAAGTCTCAGTCTCAAAGATGCTTTCAACCAAACTTACAACAGCACACACATGAATCTGTCATAACCTTCAGATGTTATGGGTATTAGAAACGGCCTTTTGTTTTCAAATGTTACCGTACATCAGATTAAACTCCATCATAATGATGTCTAATGTCAAGCGGGGTGTGGTTTCTGCAGCTGTCATTGTGTGATATTAAGAAGGACTCCACCCGCTCAAATGCTAAAGCTCTTGAAACAGAACGTGTTTGATCTGATATAAATACTGTGGTGATAATTGTTAAGTGAGCTTGTTCAACATTGTGTTTCCAGAGGGAAATGAGGCGGTTCAGAAAACTTAAAAAAGATCACGGGGTATTTTTAGAAACGTTAATGAAGAATTAAGACTCGAGTCAGACCACAGTTACATTGATTGAACTTTAAAGTCGGCATGAAATAAAAATCATCATCATAATCATTTTTTTCTCTCATCATTTATTCAACTCATAACCTGTCTTCAGTGGAACACAAATGAAGATATTTTGAGAAATGTTGTGTTCATGTAATAGAAGTCAATGGGGTTCAATGTTGTTTGGTTATAAGCGTTCTTCAAAATATCCGTTCTGAAGAAGAAAGAAACTCATACATGATGAAAATGACATGATGAGGGTGAATAAACGATGAAAGAACATACATTATCTAAGTGAATATTTGGGTGTTAAACAGCACAAACACATTTACATTGAGTCATTTAGCAGATGCTTTTTAGGAAGATTTCCTGCCCTTATGAGAAGGTCGCTGGTTGGCTGAAACACATGCTGGTGTTTAATGGTTGTTCTCTGTGTGTTGAAGATGGTAAACAACACAAATAATCTTTTCAACATTTGAATGGTTGTCATTAAACATGCCCTCCAGGAGAGATGTTGCGTTGGCGTGATGTTCTCATGTGTCGCTTCATTAAGTTTTATTGCGTTTGTCTTACAGAAATGCTTCTGGATGATTTTCTGTTGACGTATCTGGTCTTCATGTCTACCAGTGAACTCTGTCAAGCGCTGCTGGGACAATATCCTTTAATAAATCATCACGCATGTGGAATAAAGTTTGTTTTGAGGCCATGATTTGCATTTATGTATTTGACTTGGTCTTGGTGTTTCGGTATGCTCAGCCCGTTGAGCTCATATAACAAAATAAATAAGTGCATTTAATATTCTTTTCTTCTTCACAAATGACATTATAGCAGATTTTTGTTCATCAACAACATCTCGTATGTTATTGCCAAGCCTAGATGAAACTTGCACTTATGTTCTCGTTTCTTTATTCTTGGCGAAAATGAGCTGAACTGGACGGATGATACACTTTTGATCGAATAGTACATTGAATTTAGATGTTCAAATTACAAAATAAATAAACACACAAACAACGATCTGTGGATCTTTCGGCTGAATTATCTGTGCAATAATGCCTGCGTATATATATATTTACAATCGCCTTTAAAAGTTGTCCAAATGAAGTCCTTGGTATAGAAAAATACCAAATATAATTTCAACATATCTTCATGGAACATGATCTTTACTTAATATCATAATGATTTTGGGCAAATAAAACAAATGTAGACATACAATGTATTTTCGACTTTTACTCAAAATGTCCCCATGCCACTCGAGACTGCTTTTGTAGTCCATATTAAAATCTTAATGAAAGGCTGAAGCGTTTAACGTATTATCATAAAAAATCCTACATACATACATCCGTGATTCACGTGTGTCGAGATTTTATAGATTCATAAATGTTGATTTATTAGTGTTGATAAATGGCGTCACTAATCTGATCTTCAGTACACGATTATAGCCAAAAGCGTTCACGGTTACAACATTATTGTGAAATATATTCAAATAAAATAATGCCGTCGCTTAAATTCATCTTTAAAATCATTTCATCCTTCCAATCACAGTTACATATTTTCATTCATTGGTGTTAAATCATTGATTTATTGATGTGTTATTATAAATCTTTAACTCGGTCTCACCTACTGTACGAAGCGCTGTCGTGGTAAGGAGGAGGGGAACGAGGCCCTCTACAGGAAGAGGAAGGTACTGCACCTGGTGTCTCAATGGAGCTCTCTCTACAAAGACTTTCTGAGAGAGGAGGAGAATGTCAAGCTCTTCATGAAGGTAAGAACATCAGATCAGAGATGCACAGAGCTATGATCAATATACAACACTAGTGTACTTCATTCTGAGTGTATACTCCGTCTATTATGTTTTATTTGATCCCTGAAGGCGTATTTGAATGACATTTACTGTATTTCTCATGCGGATGTTGCCCAGACGAAGAACAGATTCAGTCTGAGACACGCGCACACACGCCTTTCTCCCCACCTACTCACGCCCTCGCTCGTCCGGTGTTTCCATGACAACGGCAGTGTCACTGCAGCAACGGGGCTGTTTCACGGTCACGGTACTCATCATCACGTGGAGCGTTTCCCAGGTGACGGTTGCCTGGTAACAAGCAGGGCTGATGAAAGCGGGCGGTGATGGATCAGACACGCTT
The DNA here is from genome assembly GCF_947034865.1 of Barbatula barbatula. Taxonomy (NCBI): domain Eukaryota; kingdom Metazoa; phylum Chordata; class Actinopteri; order Cypriniformes; family Nemacheilidae; genus Barbatula; species Barbatula barbatula. The sequence continues at coordinate 1,237,632 of NC_136784.1, forward strand.
CTATACTACATCTCGTGCTTTAGTGGCTAAATTACGCGTGAGATGCACGACAGCGTTCACGTCCCATCAAACGTAACGGCGCCCCTGAGAACAATCCACTGATGTTTCAAGATGTTTTACACAACAGACACAGGCCGGTTGTGTAGAGACATTACCCAGCGTGAGCCGAGGAATGTATTACAACGCGTCACGTTCGTTTCTAATGCATGCTGGGTAATAAATGACTCGCAGCGTGAATGCAAGGTCATGTTTCTGTGAACAAACACACACGGGCGGCCTCTACGTGAGATGGTGATAAATCAAAAGGTGGAAATACAAGCGATCAATGTCTGCGCTTTTGTCTTCTGCGTCCTGTCATTGAAAATGTTTCAGTTTAAATGCATTTCTATAATATAGTTTCACAGTGTTGCAAAGCAGGTTTACAAGAAAACATTTGATTTTAAACAGCAGAGATGAAAGAAATACGTTTATTGATTTGTTTGCAGACGCTGTATCGAAATGTTTTAGAAGACGTTTATGAGTTCCCTACATTGGAAAAGGACCTGAAGGAATTCCAGAAACTTCTGCGCCGCAGACAGTAAGTGTGACTTTCTGACTATTTTATTGCAAATAAAGAAAAAAAGATCATGGGTTTATAAGTGTTCCAAACCCATGTTCAATTCATGTGACTTTTAATGAAAAAAGGTAACCAAACACTAAATTGGGGATTCAAAAATAATATTGTTCAGAACATTATGTGAGAAATGTGACGTCCTGGAGACGGATGAGCTTTGGTTTGGAAGCGAGCGTTTGTCTTGAGCTCCTTACGCTGTGCTTTCATCAGCTGGAGTCAGATCAGCGTGGAAAGGTTCCCGATCGGCACGGATCCCGCGTGCAGGTTCCTCGTGTACCGCAGGGCTTTGGCGAGCACATGCAAAACATAATCCTCTAAATGAGATGACAGGCCTGAGGTGTAATAACTATCGCTGTGAGGGGCGGGGAAACACACCTTCTTACTAATCTGATTGGCTGGGGGCTGATGGGTAATTGGGTGCATCTGGATGTGAAAGGAGAAAATAGCCTGAAGTCATTGTTGGGAAATGAGCGATATCACAATCCATCACAAGACGGCAAAGAGATTCAGTGGAGAGAAAACTGAGACTCCTCCAGAGATATCTTAACAACGTCTTCGTATGAACTCAAGACGATGACAGCCAACAAACATTCGAGTTGATGTTTTGTGTTGGAATAAATATAAAGTCTGTTTCTGAGACACTCATGATCGGCTGACAGAGATGATATCTGTCTGTCTGTGAATATTGTCATGGTGTATTTCTGTGTAACTTCAGTCTCTCTCTCTCTCTCTCTCTCTCTCTCTCTCAGCACGATGGATGACTATTCTCCACACCAGAAGGTGCGAGACCGTGTATATTGATTCTTTCTGAATGTTTCTCATGTTTTTCTTATAAGTGCTTATCAACGAAAGTTTTTCGATGGAAAATCAAAGGAGAACGCAGAATAAAATATATACTGTGTATATATATATCTCTTTTTATATATATATGAAGAGTTTGTTTCCAAAATGAGAACTCATTCAGTTATCATGTCTTTTTTGTGTTTTATTGCGAGCTATAATTGCAGTTTGATTGATATTAATTGGAATGAACAATAAACAAACAATAATGGAAATTAACTCTTCATATAGTTAAATAATGACAAATACGTTTTCTGTCCTGTGCAGTATTTTCTATTTAAGGTCCTTTTTCTAACTAGCCAAACATTTTTTTATTTAAATGCAAGGTCAGCGGCATTTTAGTAGTTTCACTATTGAAGAAATACATGTACTGTAAATATCTGCTGAACATTTATATTTTAATCTTTTCGTCTCGATAAAGGAACCTTCTCTGTATTAGCTTTAAGCTTGGCAGACTTGGACTAAAAGCCATTAAACATTGTTTTTGTTGTCATGGAGTCTTTGAAAACCATAAGTTTAACACAAGAAAGAGGAGATGAGCGGTCTATCAGTGTTATTTACAGCCGTGATGTTGTTTTGACAGAACAAAGCTCTTTATCATCAGCTGAGTCTGAAGGAGAACAGTGTTCACCTCCGAGCGCCTCCTATCGAGAGTAAAGACGGTAAAAGACCTTCACATCACTTTACACTGACTGCTCACACATTTACATGTGATGAAACTGAGAAAGTTAAAGCAGACGGCAACAAGCCGTCTTTAAAGCTTGAAGATGTTCAGATGTCTGAATCAAGTTTATTTTAGTTCAATAAGAACTTTCTGAAAACATTTCTGTTCATTGAAATTAAACTAAACATTGACCTAAGAAACTTAACTAAAGGAAAATTGAATTGGTGCCTTAAGTTTACCAAAACTAAATTAAAGCACCAAAATTATAATAATAAACCAAAACTATGATAAAACTAAAATAGAAATGTAATTGTATATAGCAAAATAAATAAATTATTATATAATGACAAAAGCATATACCAACGTTGGTAAAATGAACATAAAAACTAAATATCTAACATATCTACACATATTTATAAGTTAAACTAAAATCAAAACTAGAATAACTCTGGTCTGAATATTAAATTGAACAAAACAGTTATATGGTAAAAGTCATGAATTGTTTTTAATATCTGCATCTTAATACACAATATAATAATTCATGTAGTCACTTTCAGTCAGATTCATTTTATTATAATAAAAATGCTTTTAAAATGTTTAAGTATCTGTCTCTCTCTCTCTCTGTGTGTCAGTGATGTGTCGTGTGTACGTGAGCTCAGACTCGTATCTCAGTATGAGGGTTAAACCTGCAGTCGTGGCTCAAGAACTTCTGCACATCGTCGCTCAGAGGATGGACAGATGTGAAGATGACATGATGCTGGTGGTCCAGACGTACAGCGGAGGTCAGCGCTCACACACACACACACACACACACACAAACACACGAACAGAGATCCTGATTCTCTGTCTGTGTCCTCCAGAGAAGCGAGTTCTTCAGCCTCATGACAGTATTTATTCAGACTCTCTGGGGACTCCAGGTCGACTGACCGCCTGTCGCAGGGACCTCACTGAGATTCTGGTATGAGGAAAGCACTTCACACTTGAAAGAACTATTCTTCTTCTCAGAAGACGTCAAGAGCGTTGTTCTCTTTCACAGCCTCCTCTGATGGAGTGTCCAGAGCTGGGTCAGAAGCCCGTCAGACTGCTGGGAATCAACACATGGGACGTGGCTGTCGCTCTCACCAACTTCGACTGGAATCTCTTTAACTCCGTTCACGAGGTCTTACTTACACAGGACTGACGTATTTCCAGCCATAAACTCTCCTCCTCTCGTGTGACATCACTTCCTCTCTCTCTCTCCACAGCAAGAGTTGATCTTCTACACGTTCAGTCGTCAGGCGAGCAGTGGCCACACGGTGGCGCTGGAGTTTCTCCTTCAGCGCTGTAATGAAGTCCAGCAGTGGGTGATGTCTGAGGTTCTGCTCTGTCCGTCGCTGGGAAAAAGAGTCCAGCTGCTCAAGAAGTTCATCAAGATCGCTGCTCAGTACGTCTCTTCAGAAACTTTGGAGTATACGATGCCATCGTGTGTGTCTGTGTTTGCTTTAATACGAATCTGTGCGTTTTATTGTAATATTTTAGTTGTAAAGCGCAGAGGAATCTGAACTGCTCGTTCGCTGTCATCATGGGTCTGAACACAGCGTCTGTGAGTCGTCTCAATCAGACGTGGGAGGTAAAGTGTGTTTCACATCATCACCTGCCAAAATCGACATGAATTACATCATTTAAATCATGTTTCTGCCTTTCTCACGTGCACAGAAAGTTCCTGGAAAGTTCAAGAAGCTTTTGTCCGAGCTCGAGCTGTTGACGGTACTGATAGCATCTCGTTTCTTCCATTGTGTATTTGTCGATTGATGGTTGTGGGGATCTGTTCATATATATTTGATTTAGTGTTTTAAAATCATCCCACATCATGTAAAGAACAGAGCGTAAAACCTTGATATGTGTAAGACCATGTCAAAGATTAAAATGGTAGTCAAATGACTGGTTGAAATCCAATTCACATAAACATAACAACATGAAATGATGTACAGTGAGGAATCACAATAGCAAAAGAAATGTTTGCTCTCTGTTCTTAAGGATCCATCCATGAACCACAAGGCCTACAGAGATGCCTTCAAGAAAATGAAGCCTCCCAAAATACCCTTCATGCCTCTGCTGCTCAAAGGTGAGAGCTCTCCGCCCACTTCCTGTCACGTGATCTCCATACAATGATGATGCTCAAAGTGTCAAAGCTGTTAATTACTTACATACTGTACATAATCACTTTTTCATGTCAAAATATTTCGTTACACTGTGCTTTTAAATTAGTTTTGTAAAACGCAGTGTTTTGATAAATATCAATAACGTTATTTACAAAACAACACTGAAGGATGTTTTTAAAATGGATTGCAGTCGTTAAAGAGAAAGTATATGAATAGAGACGACAGCGTACGGTCTTGTCTTAGTTTCTTAATGTTATATGTTCTTTGGTTTTTCCAGATATCACTTTCATTCACGAGGGGAACAAAACATTTCACGATAATCTTGTCAATTTTGAGAAACTGGTGAGCGAGTCTCTGAAAACTACAGATTTATCTGTCGATGAAATGATGGTGATGTTTTAAAGAGGATTTGTTGGTGTTTCTCCGTAGCACATGATCGCCGACACGGTCCGACTCATTCGCCACTGTCAGACCGATCAGACAGGTCAGTTTCTCTCTTCCTATTGGTCACAACATGTCACGTAATATGAACTATGAAATGCATGCACATGGGAAGCTTACAGGTGGTTTCCAGGGCGTTGCTATGGAAGATGATGCTGAGGTGTGCGGTTGCTAGGGTCGTTCACAGGATCACTGCCACTGCCTACAATAAGATGAAAACCAGTCTGATTGTTCATTCCAATAGATTTGTTTGATTTTCACTCCACAGGAAATGAAGTTTCACATTGTGAGAGTGCTGAAGTGAAATCCAGCGTTCATTATCTTCACATCATTGACAATCAGCAGACGCTCTTTGAACTGTCTCACAGGCTCGAGCCGAGAGTCTAACAGCGCCACCTGATGGACGTTCATCTCAACACAGGTTCAGCTGTTAACACACAAAAACCCCTTCAATGGACGCAGGCTAATGGACACTGTGTTTGTGATGTATTTGTGTTTCACTTTCACAGCACCAGAACACAGAACTTCAGCGTGTTAGAGGACACTGGTTGTGCTCTTTTAATCTTAAATTAACTATTGTCAGAGTTTAATGTCGATTGATATGAAACGTTTCCTGTCTGCAAACGCAGGGAAGACGTAAACAAAAAAATGTGTTTTGTTGAAATGTTATTGAACTTGGCTTTTCACTTCAAGGACATGTGTGCTGATGTTTCTGTGTGAATTTAATCATTGGGACAGTCAGGGCTGGGCGATATTTAATGCAAATAATATATTCATATTTTTCAGATGATCTCGATATTTTTTCTCTTAATTATAGTGACTTGGTTTTCACTCATTTCAACAAACTTTTGTGTAAGTCAAAAGCCGGTTTAAAATAAGCAACATTTTGAATTTCTATGCGACAATAAAACAATCAGCAATATTGATTTATGCACTATTTTGTATTTTCACACTTTAAAATATCACTAAAGGACACGCGGAGACTTCTGTGAACATTTGCATCACGATTATATTGCATTGAAAGTGATATTTATTTTAAATCGCCAGCCAAATCTTCACAACTCTATTGTGACGTATCTAACGTATCGCCCAGCCCTACAGACAGTGCACATTTGATAAACTCACAATGATGTCATCAAGTGCTCACTTCATACAGACTTCTCTTCTTAAAGACTTTCTGCTTGTTTTTTGTTCCACATTTTAGCTCATGTGAGATGTGACGCAGCCGGTTTTCACTGACAATTCAGTGACTGAAGCTTTTCTTATGGCGTGTAATGTGTACAGTGACCTGCCAGTATTATTTCAGTCACGGTTTTGTCTGTTTGATGCTCAAAGCTCTTGAACAGGTTGTTTTCGTGGAGTTCGGCTTCTTTCTTACACCAATGCATTTCAATAGGGTTTATATTTGCAGTACTGGAACACTTGTGTCTAAAACATTTCAGTTCGAAAGAAATCTGAAAGCAACATGCATGCATATTGTATTTGCACTTACATCTTGGTTTGTACATTATCGTGTAAGAATGTATATACTGTACGTTTATATATGTGAAGAAATACGTCGTTGGTGGTTTGCATACACACGTTTCTGTGCCAAGCACTATTATGGGAGATGAATGCAATATGAGAAGATTTTAATATCGTGTCAAATGTTTTAAAAGCCTTATAGATGCAGCCCCGGTTTGGCCTGAAGTGATGCTCCAGCGCACAAACATTCAGATTTTCAGAAACAAATATCTTAAAAAAGCTTTGATTTGATGTCATGAAGACTGATGTCAGCGTTTATTGGGTGGATTACATCAGTTCATTTTATTTATGATACCTCAGTTTGGTTTCATTGTACCAATTAAAAAAGCTCAGGAAAGAGTTTCTACGTCACAGACGTCTAGCATGATTTTCTACAGTATTTTTAAAAGACGGTGACATAAGGTTGGACTGATGTGCCCTTTGAAATCTCTGTACATTTCCCTACTGCCACATTTTACTCACTGCCACAGATTCACACACATGTGAATGAAAACAAAAGTTTTGGTTTAATATATTTAACCAGTTGTGTTATTTTGTGTTTGAAGATATATTTCAGGGTGCAGAGTTGCCATTTTTAACAACGGATGGAGTTAAAATTGCGTCTGTAGGTCAACACTTCTGTTAGTGTCAAGCGAGAAATGTCCAGGTAATATCGTAATGTGCATAAACAAAATGAAGCCTATTTCACGATCAGTTTTTTAAGATATTTATTTTGCATTTGGACATTTTTCAGTGACAAGAAGGCACTTATTGCTGTTAAGTGCAAAAAAGTCAATAAAAACAAAAACAAAACGCTTATACAAAATGTAAATGTGGAAGTAAAATCTGCCTTATTGTCACAACAATAAAAAACTCTTGATTGAAAATAGGTTTCATAGCTATTTTTATTTATATTTTGATGTTCTTGTTGTGGTCTGAACATGTTTCTGACAACATTAAGATATTTACTCATGATCAAATGAATATTTCTTGCTGTTTTCTGAAAGTCTAAACGTCTCGGGGTGTATTTCAAACAGACGGTCCTGCTGGATTTTGGATTGCGTCTTGTGCTCTCATGACGAGAGATTGCAAATGATTTTATTTTGAAGAGAAACTGCTGGATGTTTTCATATTGTTATCGTATGACGGTAATTCATATGGAAAGCCGCTGAGAAATGAACGTTTTGGGGTCTTGATGTAATCTGCAAATGTAAATCTAGAAATGCTCTGAATATAAGACTCAATGTTTAAAAAGAGAAAAGGATTCAAAGCAATATATTTACAGATTTACTGCTTTTCCTCGGTTGCTATAGAAACACACACATGTCTTTTCTATAACCTGCATTTTTACAATAATGTTCAAAAGCAAACGAGTCAATAAAAGATTTATGTAACAGTACGTGATTATTATTGTTATTTATTAACATTAACCATCATTATTTATAATTAGGAATAATTCCTTTAGGTCCTTTATTCAACAAAAGTAAAAAATGATTATATGTATACATCCTTAAAACAGGTAAATATCAGTTAGATGACTGATATTTTAATGTAAGCACATCATTGATCAAGTAGTAATAAAGTGCGCATGCCCAGTGGAGCTGTAACCCTCAGGGCCAGTTCTAAACATTCAGAGGCCCTCATGGCACACAGCCATCCCATACGGAGGACTGGAAATGACTGGAAATGACGCAAAAATGAAAGCAAAAAAACATGCATTAATGCAGGAATAAATCCATGCATAAATAATGTGTCAAAAATAAATAAAAAATGACCACTACATTTATTTCTATATTTTTCAACATTTATTTAAATGTTTCTATGTTGATTTATGCATTTCTACATTGATTTGTTTCTGTAGATAGAGTAGCTCAATAAAACATTTACACACACACAAACACACATTTTTCTCTATTGTTTTATTTGATTGTTTTTCACAAATGACCAAAATGACTTGGATACAAACTTCTTTTCGTGTTCAGCACAAGAAATAAATGTTTACAGGTTTGTAACAACTAAGTGAACTATTCCTTTAAAACTAAACTAATACAGGGTTATGGTGTGTTTTCATTCATATCAAATGTGTAAGTGTAAACCTATTCTTCTCCTCTTGCACTGTAGTAATGTTATTTGGCCCTGGTCCTGTAATGTTCGTGAATTTCTCCTATACAAACTGCTACATGAGATTCAGCCAATCGGAATATAGCATTGTCTCGTTGCCGATTGGCTGGAATTACGACACACTGTAACAACTGGTTCTGTTGAGCGACATGAGCAGAATCACACGGACAATAGCGTCATCGAAGGGGAGAGCACGCAAATTTTTGCAAACATTCAGATAAATGTTGTTTGGTTGCTAAATAAATTTTCGTTCGCACAAATTACTTTTATTCTCACGAGGCAATTAATATCTCCAAAAAACTTAGTTGATGCGCGTGCGATGTGGCACACTTCTAACGCCATACTAACTGAGAGCTAAAGTGGAGTGAGGGGTTATGTTTACGCTTACTCTCCCTGTGAGAGGATGTTCACAGCACCAGGGGTGTATTCCAGAAAGCAGGTTATGTGACTTACCCGGGTAAGTTTAGGAGTAAGTAAGCGGATAACCTCTGCTTTCGGTTCCAAAAACGGAGGTAACTTTCGGGTTATGTAAGTAACCATAGCAACTGACTCTCTGAGGATAACCTGCTCCGGAGCAGGTTATGTTACAGGGTTAGTTTGTTTCAGAGAGGTTTCCGAGCATGGCGTGCCCTTTCGATGAGGATCCTGTGGACGTAGAGGCACAGATTATACGGGTTTTTTTTCGCCGTGAGAGGGTGATAAGACCACGTATCCACGTCTTTTCTTATCCTAACGAATATTTGCAGGAGCGCTATCGTTTTTCTAGGCAGCCGTTAATTTATTTCACAAACCTACTAAAACCACACATCTCAGATGTGACAAACCGCGGGTCAGCGCTTGGCGCCGAACAAATTCTTTGTATTGCTCTGCGCTTTTTTGCTACAGGGAGTTTTCTCTACAATGTGGGCGATGCAGAGCATGTGGGAAAGGCAACAGTGTTTAGAGCAGTTCGTACAGTATGCATGGCACTGAAACGGTTTCCACACACTTTTGTACAGTTCCCTGGCCATAAACCTGTGCGCTTTATTAAAGAAGAATTCCACTGGGTGGCAGGTTTGCTCTCAGAAATTCTGTCATCTACTTCAATTAAATGACATTTCTTAATAAGTTTATTTTGACTGCACACACATACACGTAAAGGCTACACAGACTTTTTAAACTTGTTCTTAATCTTAATATCAGGGTTCCCAAACGCAACTTGAGTTGTTGTGGGAGGTAGCAAAGTCTGACGAAGTGCCCTCTGGAATCCCACCGACCACAGGGCGACCTTTATTAAACTCCTCAGATGGGGTGAGAGGAGGTGGAGGTGGACCCCCGCCAGTTAGACGGGCCTCAGCCTTCTTTCTATTAGCTATATAGGAAGAATACTGTAAAAGTAACTTAAGACATTGATCTTACAACAGTTAAAATAAAATATTACCTTTTTGGAGAATGTTTTTGTGTTTCATTTTGACTTGGGAAAGAGTTCTTTTGGCTCCAGAAGGATATAATATAAAACAAGAGGCCTAAATATTTCTTGTCAATATACATTGCACTGTATTCTTAAGAAACTGATGTAGTAAATGCTTGTCGAGTCATGCCACATGCTCAAAAAGACAATTGTTCAACTTTGCAAATTAACAAAATGCAAGCATATTTACAATGTTATAAAACAATCTTACGCATTGACTCTGTCAGTTATATTTTGCCAAGCCAATTGTCTCTCCCTCGCATATGCAGCTGTATTGCTTTTTTTCATTATAATGGGCTTGAACTCCTCATAAGCAAACATTAAAACTTCTAACTCCGCTTCGGAGAAGTACGCGGCACGTAACTTTTCACCCTTAGTTTCCATGGTGACTCCTGAATTCGGCGTTCCATTGAAAATGCCTTGATATGTTCTCCGTGCGCGCGCATTAACTCAAGGTTATTAGCAGTAGGTTGATTAAACTAACTCGACACAGGTGTTTTGGAACCGACATACCCAGAGTAAGCAGGTTTTGGGTTAATCAACCCACAGTTCAGGGTTAATCTGATGGTAAATTAACCCAGCTTTCTGGAATACACCCCAGGGCTCTCAAACAGAACAATAAGGGCGTTGTTGTGTTGGATCACTGAACACAGTTCAACCAAACAATACAAAGTATTTATTCAATTTCCATTTATTCATTTTTGTGTGTGAGAGAGAGAGAGATTATGAATGGTGTTGTTTATTGTAAGGGTTTGTTGCCTTTTTGGACTCCTTCATCATTTGTGGTGTTGGCTCCCATTTGAAACAGTTCGGCTCAAGCCCATCCGTTTTCAAGGTCATGGTTGAGGACAATGTCCCGTCCAGAGACAAGCTGTTTCGTGTTGAGGTTTTGTTCAAACCAACCATCGAAAATACCCTCTCGGCATCAGCATTAGATTCTGTTCCACCGTCTCTTCCATCTTTACCATCTCCTCCTCTAATGGGCCTTCCCTTCTCGTTACCTTCTCTGGGCCAGCATCCTGTAACCGGGCCCTTTTAGGGGGCTTTACTCTCAGGGCGAATGAGAGGATGCTAAGTTGCCTTTTACCTGACATCTTTGAAAGACAGAGGCAATAATTAATGCATCCATGGCCAGGATATAAAATATGACATGATTTCATCATCGACGATGCAATACACTTACATTTTTTTAGTGCTATTACAATTATTAAGCCTATTTGGAGAGAGAGATGTTTAATGTGACAAAATGTCAGTCATCGTGTGATAACCAAAAAATAAAAAGGGCTAGACAATACTTGTTCTGAGCAGGTGTAGTGAACATGCTATAAACTGTTTCGTTCAATCTTACCCAGATACAATAATACCATTTTCTGATTGGCTATTGTGTAACCTCTTTCTTTTTTTGGCTGATAAGTGACAGAATCCATAGGATTGGTAAATAGGATTGATGCAGAAAGCCAAAGGAGACTGTTGGAAGAATATATACACGGTGATTCAGAAGCAAGAGATGCCTTCTTGTTTCAATGTGAATGTGCAGAGGACCTTGACACATTCATTTCGAATTGTCATGAAGAGCAAGGGCTTAGGGTCCATGCCATGATACATGATCCTAATTAGATTTTAATGTGATTTTATTTAATTGTCTGTTTTAATTGTTATTTTATATAATCTGATTTATTTTAAATAATAAATACAAAATTATCTTGTGAAGCATGTCTTTTTTATCCATTTATATCAAGTATATTAAGATGTGGATACATATCCTCAAACTATGTTTAAAAGGCAATACGATCAGTGGCGGTTCTACATTGAATTGCACCCCGGGTGAGAACATATTTGAGCGCCCCCCCCCCTCAAAAAAACTAAATTATGTCATATTTTTCTTGACCTAAACTACAGTGGTACAAATTGAATTTGTCATTAAAATGTAATTGTACCACTGTAGTTGAGGTCAAGAAAAGTATACATGACATTGTTAGAAAACAATTTGACAGAGTATTAACACTTATTGATATTTTACTGACATTCAATTTGTACCACTGGAAAAAAAGTGGTCAGAAAAAGATTCATGACAGTTACAATGGCCTCATGACAGCCAATGTCAAAACCAATCTGACGGTTAACCCAGCTGTAGTGTCCTTAATTCATTTATCTTCTTAATGGTTATTTGTAATCACGTGTTTTGTTGTGTTCACTTCCATTTCCTTTATATCCGGTGTGTTATATTGTTTGTCGTGGTTGGTAGGGGGTGAGCGATGGGATCATAACACAGAGAGAACATTATAGTTGCATACCTTTATCTTTTCAGCATGCAGGGGCGCCAATTTGCCAATTCCCCAGTTTACAATAGTTTACAATAAATATACATATCAAAAAAGTGAATGTATCTCCGTTAAAAAAAGTCATAAACTATGAACACAAAAGGGTTGGGTTGGACACCGCAAATATTACTGACACCAATCACCACTCGATAACCACAGATGTGAAGCTTTCTTGTAGCTCATCCTCGCCGGACGTCTAACGTCCGCCCATATGCTCTGCAGCGTGCACCACTTGGCCAATGGGGTTCGTTTAATGCGCCGACAGGAAACAGACGAAACTGCACGCGCACGTGAATCCTCTCTGTTTCCTCACAACACTTTAGCCGACGCGGACTTCTTGAAGACATGTTGAGTCTGTTTTCTCTCTTCCTCTGACATGATGATTTTCTCAGCGCGTGTGAGGTGGAAGTTAAATGTGTTGATCGTTGGATTATTTCTGCTGGTTCTTCGTGTTTATTGCGGTAAGACACTTTACAAACGTTTAACTAAATTGATGCTGTCAAGACTCTACGCTTCTTGTTCTGGAGAAGAAAACATGTTTCATTATGACCCCTGAGACTCTTTAAATCGCGGGGGAAAGCGTGCAGGTACATTGTTAGCCTGACTTTTCTGTTTCATGTCCTTTAAAGATAATGTTCTCTATGCTCGATGAGTTATATGAGTTATTTAAGGCAGGACCGACGTGACGTTACCATGCGGTGTTAGTTTGGGTGGTTATTCATGTTATTGAGGGACAGCGGTTTATTATCACAGCCTCAGTTCACACGTTGCATTGAGGGGATCATTTGTCCCGCACTATATAACTTACTTCCGAACATGTATTTACATTCACATTTACATTTATTCATTTAGCAGACGCTTTCATCCAAAGTGACTTACAAGTAGTTTTCATACAGTGGCACATTACTGCAGAGCAATCAGGGGTAAGGTGTCTTGCTCAAGGGCACTTCAGTCATGACCTTCTGGTACTGAGATTTGAACCTTCTGATCACAAACCCAACGCTCTAACCAATGCGCGTTCCCTGATGAAAGGGTTTGACTGCGTGACTTGAATGGAGAGTTGGTTCTGCTTTTTAGAGAAGAGACAGAGAAGCTTTTTTATTGGTTGATGCTAAAACGACTGTTTAAACTCTGAGAACACCAGACCAAATTTGTACTCTGAATTCATTTGAACCAAAAGACAAATTGTGCATGTCAAGACCATATTAATATGTTATATATACTTAGATTAGATTAGATTCAACTTTATTGTCATTACACATATACAAGTAGGCCTACAGTGTAACGAAATGCACTTGTTACCCTGTATGAAAGGGTAAACATTTTATTGCGTATAGACTCGCCGTCTGACAAAAAATATGCCACCAGTTGTGCCGATGGCCGTCAAATGTTGAGTAGGGGTTCGATCTTCAGCTGGCTGGCAGGAGCCGCCACTGGCATGTCACGTGACCTGTCAGTGGCTGGCTGGCACCTGCCAGTCTTTGATTTTTGGCTGATTTTGTGTTTTGTTTTCCTCCCTCTTTAGCTCATTTATTATGCATCTGTTGATATGCTTTTGTTCTTTTGCATGATTGGCGTTTTAGAGAATTTATCCGAATTAAAGCAGTCAAATAGCCGTGATCAGACTGACAGCTTACTGACGCTTTGCTCGACGCTCTATCCAATCAGCCGCGGCTGAACTGCGAGTATAACGCGTTGTCTGAATCTCTCGCTGCAAGGAAATACACTGTATTCTTTTTATGAATGTAATCTCATGCATCTATTCTTTACTAGGATTGGTGTTTTGGGGACGATTATTCCAATTAAACCAGTCAAATAGCCGTGATCAGACTGTGATCAGCTCGTTACTGTTGCCTGCCTCTCATTCTAGGGAAATTAATCTAATTTGTATGGATAGGCCTACTGCCGCTTGTTGTGACGATTTTAAGCGTTGTGTAATGTAGATGCAGAGTAGCCTATTAAAACATGATTTAATTCCAATAACATGACTCTTTGTCTTTGCCTTTGAGCATTTTCTGTGACAACAGGACACAATACAGCAATGCATTTTAATAATTCAATTAAAGAGAGTTTTTTTAATTATTCATTAAAAGAAAGCCAACTTAAACTGTAAAATCACGGAGCACAGACTGTATGAGTATTTTTTAATTTACAAAGACTATTTACAAGTAAAACCCAAGAAACAAAAACTATTTACAACTAAAAACAAAGAAACAAAAACTATTTACAAATAAAACGATGAAACAAAATCTATTTACAAATAAAAAAACAAGGAACTATATAGGCCATTGCTTGTAAACTATTATTCCACACACATAAACACTTGTGCAGTTGCAAAGGCTGTTTCTGCTTGGAATCTGTGAAACCCCTCTGTCTTTCTGAGAATCAGAATGGTTATCTATAATCAAGGAAAAAACACAATCATTAAAATCTTATCACACATTATAATTTGTGCATTAAATGTATAATTGGTAACCACATAATTCACACACTATATTTCAAATATATAACTAGCACTTGAATTATTATTGTGTTCTAAACAAAACATGACATACCTCAGGTGTCATGACTTCCATAGCAAACGAAGGGCTAGATAAATCCGTTTTTTTCAACGCCAAAACACTGTACACCTTGTCAATGATTCCCTCAGTCTATGACAAACAACATACTGATATTTCACTTATTTGTATCGGGGAAAAATCAGCATCTAAGAATAATTTAATTTACATACCAGTAGTTTCAGATTATAATAATTGTCAAGATATTGGAAATCTGTAACAGTACAATGTTATACGAATAACAAATAAGTATTTGTGGTATGTTAAGATGTCACCTCAAGTATGTTGCAAGTACCAAGTTAATGTAAAACATCTTTTTATTCCAAAGAAATATTATTGTACCTGTTCTTGATCAAAAATGGAGGTTACATTGGTTTTTCAGTTTGGGTGCATAACTGGGATGTTTATGTAAAAACATTCTGTGTGATCTAACAGCACCAGATGTGAGGTCATAATGCAGTTTCTACAAAAAACAATATTACTTCTTATCAATATGATAATCCTGATATAAAATTATTACATGGCACATAAATATGTTTGTTTGAAACATGTTATTTAAAGGTTTCCATAACAATTACCACAATTTCTTCATCCTCCACAACTGTGTCTACCAAAAGTCCCTCTGTCAAAGCTGTGAGGGTGCTGTAAAATAGACATATGCATTAAAAGCAGTATAGTGAGCTTTAGTTTGTATTATGGTTCTGTTGCTTACCTTTGAAAAGAATATGGTTGTTGATCACATCCACAGCTGAAGGGCGTGTCTTTGCGAATTGTTGTAGGGTCTATGCCAGAACAATCTGTGCCATTTGTTGCACAGATCACACTGAACCCACTTCATCCGTTTGAAACATATACATTATTGTAAACTCAAAGCAGCAATATTCATACACACTAAAACTTGCAATTTATATCCTATACTACTTACTTATTTCCTGTGTTTTGATAAACACATGCTTTTAAGTCCTGGGCCATGCAGGTGTTGGTCTGTATTTCTCCTTCCTCTCTTTCACCAATTGCAGTCGGAAAGTCCTGTCCAGTAGTACATATGAGTTTTAATATTGTATTTTTGGTCCAATTCTATTGAAACTCTTAATTCTTGTTTGTCCTACTTCAGTTGTCACATCTTTCAACATGCTTGTGGCATGGTAAACACGCAGGTGTACTAGCTGACAAGTTTGAAGCACTTCAGAAGACATTTTCAGGTTTTTGGCTTCCATTTCAGCTGCCTTTGAAACAAAAAAAAACAGTTCACACCATCTCGCTGCATCCACTGTTCTGGATTGCAAACAGTCCAGCCATCCAGTGACCCATGTATTTGGAAGGCCTCTCTTTACAGATTTTAGATTAAAACAGAGTTCTCGTCATGCATCTTTCACATCTTCTATATATTATTAATATAATGTTTTTAATGTAATTAATGTTTTTATACTACACTGGTTAAAGATGAGAAATTAATTACCTCAGAATCTCCATGTCATTTTTTTCAATAGAATTATAGATCATCATTGAATCATATATACGCACTTGTTTTCCAGAGACATCGAAAACCTGTGAAAAAATCATATGAAAAGTTACAGTCAGCATATCAATTCAATTTTACAGCACAACTCAGTTTCTTGCAAACCTTACCCAGAGTATAAAGTGGTTTCCTTGTTCTGGTGTGTTACCACCAACGATTCTTGGGAGCAGGATCTTTTGAGCATTCTACATTGGAACACACACACACACACACACACACACAAATAAATGACAAAGACTTTAATATACAAAAGAATTAGATGAGTACATTGTGAATGTGAGTGTAGTTATATTATATGAACTGTGTGCATTGTCATGTACTGAGTTCCTAATAAAGAATTGTAAGGCAAACATAAGAATATTTTAAGCACACTTACATTATCATTTAACCAAGGCATGTTCTTGTTTGGGTATTCCTCTAAAAGAGAAGAGGGGCAAACACTTCTCAAGTCCGCAATATACAGTGTTGCATAGGGATGTCCCGTTATGATACTCTGGATCGGATTTGGCTCCGATCCATACCTTTTTGAATGGATCGGGTATCGATCATGCGCGAGTCAGCACAACCGATCCAAATCCGATACCAAATTACCAGCAATTGTTGAACGGGGAGCTGTATTTAAGTAAATAGAAAACGTTCGTTTATTTTGAGAAAAATGCATTTACTTAAAACTATAATTAAATACTTTGAAATTTATTTTGCGTAATGGCCCGACAGGCGAGTTTAGTGGGGAGACCTTTCAGGACCCAACTTTATGCCTATATGGAAATTTCAGCGCGTTGAAGATGTCGCAGATGTGGAAATATTTCACGCTTGAAACAACAGAAAGCAGCACAGCTGCCAGTGTGTAAGTACTGTTGCGCGTTACAACACGACACATTTAATCAAACATCTTCAGAAGCATCACGGAAAAGATCACGAAGAGTTTGTACAAGCGAAACGCAAAAAGGACGAATTAAAGCACCAAACCTTGCAGGAATTATTTCAAAGGCAAGAAAAATTTCACAAAGACGACAAAAAAGTTGTGGAATTTATTGTACTAGATAATCAGCCTCTCTCTGTTGTGGAAAATGTAGGCTTCCGTCGCCTGAACCGCGTTACTTTACCATCGCGTAAATACATTTCTGAAACAGCTTTGCCCGAGTTATTTTATAGTGTCGTCGCATGTTGCGGATCAGTTAAAAGATGTAAAATCTTTGAGCTTCACTGCTAATATTTGGAGCTCCGACGTGTGTCCCATTCCCTTTTGAGTTTAACCGCGCATGGGATGGATTCTGGTTACGCATTGCAGAGTGCTGTGCTACATGCTAAAGAGTTGCGAGGATCACACAGAAGCAGCGTGATTTCAGCTTCAATCAAAGAAATGCTGGATGGTTGGAAAATACAGATTGTCATTTGGATGACTCCATAGCTTGATTAAATGTAATTTATTTCAATTATAAGTTTAGCACAGTGTTCTTAATAAAGATGTCCGTCATACTGTGTATATTAATTATCTAAGTTTTGATGTATTTCATGAATATGCAAAGCTTGACTTTAAGCAGATAAATTTAATGACTGTGTGAGTTACAGACATTTCTAAACCTTAAAAGGTCAACAATAACTGATATCGGATTTGGATCGGTATTTTTGAAAGTTCAGTATCGGAATCGGATCGGCAGAGAAAAACTGGTATCGGTGCATCCCTAGTGTTGCATATGCTGAAAATCTGTGAATTATTTGTCTCTCTCTCCTCCAGGTGAAGTAAAGTTCTTTCAGCTTGTCCTGTACTTCAAAAACAGAACCCATTATTGGATGTAAATGAAGCAGAAAATACTACAGGCGATAGTTTTTGTTACTGTAAACTATTCCTTGGAATTTTAACATACAAAAAGCCAGTCTGTACCTTATTTTGTTCACTTATAGGAAACAATGACACAGTGAAACTCCCCATATATTCCTCAACTTTGTCTGGTTCAGCTTGCGGGTCAGTTAATGACTTTTCTGCAGATGTGCTTTGGTACATCTCTGCAATGATATGACATAGTATTGAGATAAAATGAAAAGTGTATGTTAATAACATTTGTAGTACTACATAAACTTAAATTTCATTAACTATATTACCTTTGTCTGTTTCCTCATCCACACCTATTAATAGGTGTCCATGTCGCCCTAGGTGCACATCTTTTTGGGACAATTTTTTAATGTCTTGCAAGAAGTTATTGTTGATTTTCTGGTTGTGGAGATGGAAACACAGCCGCAAGGCAAACATGTAATGAATGTCCTTCAGTTGGCAGAGGAAATACTTGCTGGTAGACAGCTCTTTGTTAACTTGCTCTGCTGAAGATGAATTAACAATACAGGCAAGATCTGGCAACAGTTTTATGCTCCTCAGTCTCTCTTCAGGCCTTTTTTGTTTTTTCTCATGAAAACGGTCATAGGAAGAGCTGCAACTAACGATTATTTTAATAATCGATAAATCTGTCGATTATTTGTTCGATTAATCGATGAATCGGATACAAATTTTTAAAAGCATTCATTTTCAACCCTTTATTGAAAAATAGAACTGACATTGCAAAACATATTTCAATAGCTTTATTATTACTTATTATATTATTATTACAGCTTGCTGTGGTTTACATGATGCATTTCCCATCAAGAAGCCTCTCATGGTTTGCTGTTTTTTTCGGGTCTCTCTGATGGTCTTTCCTCTACCTCCGCTCTGCTTTTTTAATTTATTTTTTCTCCGCTATGCTGCGCGGCGCGATCAACTTTTTTTAGTCCTGTAACACACTAGATGCGTGGCGTGAGCGTCTCAGAAGCCTGGCGTGACCGTTTTTAAATCGGCTCCCATGTTAACAGGTTAGAGCTTGCACACTGCCTGCGTGAGACGAGCCGCACGGAAAACGCGCGCATGCTAGGAATTGAATCGACGCCTATTTTTCACGAGACACGCAAGCGTGTTGGAAGCGTTTCCAGGCAAAATAGAATAGGAAAAGATGTTTATATGTAATTTTGTACACGAATACATATTAATGAATGCCATTTTGATGTTTGAAAGCTAATCATCATTTATTTGAACGTATTTTCAAATTGAATTTCATTAAACCAACATCTACACGTTACGGGGTTTACATGTCCACTGTAGAAAACATCAGGACTTAAATCATGTTTATAATGCATTTTTGGAGAAACAACAAGTGAATATTGAAATAAATTATACATTAATATTCCTATTAAGTATGAGATATTATTACTAAAATGTTGCAAATGAATACTCCAATTAACTACTTTTTTCCATAAAATCTTCCTCCAAGAAAATGCTTATATCCAATGAAAAGATACATTGCATTGAATGGGAATATTAATTTATGTCCATCTTAAACACATATTGCATAAAGTAAACACGTGCATCAATTGATTACGTTACATCTTTAATAACATATCTGAGAATCATCTTAATACGAATTGTGGTTCGTATTAAACCCCAAAATGTATTGGTGACTGAATTTATTTTAGTTTTTTATGCTCTTAACAATGTGATTAAAAATGGAAAAAAATATGACACACTACAATAACAACGTAGTCTAGTGTGTCATCTGAGTGACGGTCCAACATCAGGTAATAAAGCTAAAAAGCATTTGGAAATGTTATTTAAATAAACAGACAGCCTACTTACTCATTTTTCGGATTTTGGAAGGTGTAGGTTATGTGAAAAAAGTTTAAACTTGTCGTGAATACAAGACCCTTGTCTGTCGGCGGCCTCCCTCTATGTCACCTATAGCAGCAGCAGCGCGCCAGCGCCGCGTCAGGCACGGTGCTGGTGTGCAAAGATACAGAAAACACGACGCAGCCGCCACAGAGCTGACACGCAACAGAAACGCCACGCTCACGCCACTCAAACATGTGGCGCGCGTTATAGTCGCGCGATACAACGAATCGATAATGAAATTCGTTGCCAACATTTTTAATAATCGATTTTATCGATTCGTTGTTGCAGCCGTTCACTAGTTCCAGTCAGCGGGTGAGGGCAGGTGAATCTGTCAGTTGTTTTGTCTTCGTGTATGTTTGGCCCCATAGAGCTTTGAAGGGTATTCACCCATTCCTTCTGCATGGTAATTTTTTTTTCCAATGCAGCTGAAATGTTTTCCGCTGTTGGAGCACATAGCCTGCCATCATGTGGCTGAAAAAACTTTTGCTGAGTCCTATTATTGACTATGGAAAGCCAAAAGGGTCAGAAAACGCGTGCTTTTAATCGCCGTATTAATATTGAAACGCCGATTTCTTAACGCCGCCAGGCGTTAAATAAACGCCGCTTGACGCTAAACTATGGAAAGCCAAAAGGGTCAGAAAACGCGTGCTTTTAATCGCCGCAGTCATTTACGGTATATTTGCACTGTATAAACTCTCTTCGTGCCATCTTCTGGGATCCTGCAAACTGGATGCTCCGACTTGCCGTAGAGCCCGCAACCTAGAAAAGGACGGGCTATGCAAATGAGCTATTACGTTTGCATTTTGAGTGACGTGTGACGTTAACTTAACGCCAATCGGCGTGCGGCGTTTTTTAAACGCGTGGCGGCGTGTGACGTTAGTTTAGCGTCAAGCGGCGTTTATTTAACGCCTGGCGGCGTTAAGAAATCGGCGTTTCAATATTTATACGGCGATTAAAAGCACGCGTTTTCTGACCCTTTTGGCTTTCCATAATTGACATGTCTGGCAACACGTCCAGCTATATCCGAAATGAAGACCGTGGGTGGACATTTGAAACTCAGGAGGCCATCACCATGGTCTCGAGCTGATTCCTGCCACCACAGGGGTGAATGATAGTACAGCACACCATGGGTGCTCCCAAGGTGTAGTACCCCTCCTGTGGGGAAAAATTTGGGAAAATGCAGAATAATTGCTCAAAATAATTGCCCTACACGTGTTCCCCTCTTGATTTGGTCCCTTATTTAATGCCCTTGTGTCTTCTGTTTTGTGCTGGTTCATTGTGGTTGTTGGGTGAGCTCCTGTGTCTAGTCTAGTCTAGTTCATGTTAATAGTTAATTTTAGTCTTGTTTAAGTGTAGTTAGTATTAGTCATGTTATTGTATCCATGTTTTGTTATGCTACCCCCCCCGTGGGTCTTTGTTTTTTCATTTATATTAAAGTCTTCTGTTAACCCCTTACCCGCTGTCTGCACCTGGGTCCTCTGTCCTTGTCACACCCATCGTGATCATGACAGTATGCTAGTATGATAGGTTTTTTCTTTTATTAAACTGCTGCATTTTTATACTTTTTTTCTTCCTGCTTCCCTTAATGTCCGTGTTCTTAATGTCCAGATGTATTGAAAATAATTTATTGTCCAATCTGTACCATGCTTGTAGTTTTTTATCTTACCTCCTGCTTTGTGAAGCTTCACAAACATTTTTGGATATATGTCCTTATACAATATAATTTCCTCAAGCCTATTGATGAGGTCAGACTGTGATCCACTTGATGAAATGCCTAGAGCATTGCATGCCATTGTAAGATCGCATTGTAAGAAACGTTCACCTGTGTGTCCTGTGAAGTGGTGTTTGTCAGGTCTGGTCGTCTCATGAGATGCACTACACAGAAAGAGTACAGTAAGTGTTTTAAGAGCAGACTGTGGAAACTGTTGTTGCCAACATTTGAGTCTAAAGCAGCTTTTTCATTAATGGGTACACTTCCTACCTGGTAAGTCAAAGGCCACTTTCCAGTTGCTGTCAGCAACCAAAATAGGAGGATGATGGCCACAACGGTAACAGAAGTAATTGTACGTGTAGCTCCTTAAAGCAGAGAAGTGGTAAAAAGCTTTCCTTATTGTGTTGTGTGGAATGTACACTTTACTGTGTTCCCCCAATGTACGCAAAAAACGTCCGACAGCAATGTGGTTCTGTTGCAGGTAAAGACAAATTTATATTTTAGTTAGGCCAATATGTAAGATAATGTTCAGGTAAATATTAAATCCTGTTGCCTAAAATTCACTGATTTTTTTATACTTACAGAAAGACCTGTTGTCAAAAGTGAACACAAAGGGATTGTGAGGAACACTTTGTTATTGAAATTGTGAAATCCAGAATTGTATTCTTGGAATCTGACTGGGGTTCCACAAACAGGGCATTCCTTAATGTACACTGCAACATCTGAACAAAAAATACATTAATAAATCAAATATGTATAATTATATACAACATGTTTCCACTACAACTCACAAAGTGTTACAAATACCTCTGTGCACAGAAAACAAAGCATAAATGGTAGCATGCTTTGTCTTTAGGATTGCTTCACTCAGGTTAGGGTAGCAGGGTCCGGGGCAGTAAGGGCATTGTGTTTCTTTAGGCCCAAAGCTTTCAGGTATCGTCATTTCCGTTGAAATTAATTCTTGTGGAAGATGTTCCGGAATTCTCTTGCACCTAAAAAAGTAGTCTGTCATTTTAGTCACTGCTGATGCTGTCTCGTTTGATGGTTGCGATTCATCATCCCTCTTTTGTTCTTTCTCCTCAAGGTCCTCTATTGTTTCAGGACTTGCATTTGAATGTTCTCTCAGTAATGATGGAAGCTCCTGGAATACCCACCACATGCATACGTGTCTGTGGACACAACTCAGTCTTTGTTTACTGCCCCCACATTGACAGTGCCATCTTCCAGATAGTGTGTCAAATGTCACAATGGTTCACCCAAGCTGACACCAGTTGTCTTTGAGGTCAGTAAATACTGAAAAGTATTTGTAAGTCTGTGACAGGCCATATCCCCCCCCAAAAATAGGGAAGACACAATCAACCTCCTCTTCACTGGCCTTCAAATGTAAGTCCTTACATTCCTGGGCTCTTGACTTTGAGATTAGTCCTTTGTCTAACATTTTCTCCAAAGATGCATAGTTTAGTGTTTTTGGAGGAATGTAGCGTTGTGCAGTGATAGTTCTTCGAAGATGGTGGCATTCAGTTCCAGGATGTCCACTCTGGGCTGCTATCTTTGCCATGTCTCTGCAAATATCTGACTTGCAATATATTTGTCCTAGGAGAAGCGATTTCTTGACATGAACTGGCACTCTTGGCCCATGTAGTTCCTTTGGTGTGACGTACAGTGCATTTTTTTTATCTATGCAAAGCATAGGTTGCTCCAAGCCATGTTGCATTTTCTCATGCCTCCTCAGATTGGATGTGTTGGAAAAGTCAGCTCCGCATTTATGACATTTGAAACGACTTTTTTGTGTTTCTGTCTCCAAAACTACATGGGTTTCTTGTTGCATTTGTATATTAGCTTGCTCCTCTGAAAGTCGGTCATCGGAAAAATTATCTTTTTGCTCATGGGTAGGTTGTTGGGCCACTAAGAAATAAAGAACAAAAAAGATGTAGCATTGCTAAAACAAGCAAATGAACTGATGTTACAGAGAAATTGTCAAACCTGAAGATTTTTCTGTCACTTCATAACCTGAATTCAGGGGAATTTTTTTTATTAGTGCCAGTTCTATGCAATTATCATTGATTTATATTTATGTATAATGCACATTTAAAATTATACAGTAAAATGTGCTAGGTCAAAGTTAAAAATAACACAAACCATGGTTTTTCAGATGAGATTTGAATCCCCTGGTCTCGCTACAGTTTTTCTGCACTTTTGGCAATGCCAGTGACTCTGGCCTTGCACTCCATCAATGCAATAGCAGGGTATAGAAAACTTCACTATAATAAAGTACATAAAAACACACAGTGAGAAACGTCTAATAGGAAGATCCACTGATAAATTATTAGAGTAAATTACCAGTTTTTGCTTCTTTGTAAAAAATTGCATATCTAAAATGCTGCTGTGACAGATGTGTCTCTATCAGTGTGACTGCAGTCCTGCAGTAAGGGCAGTTAATGTTTTCACTGAGACTATATAGTTCATCTTCTGAGGCAAACACAAACTGCCTCTCTGAAAAAGAAAGACAGATTTGAAACAGCTTTACAATTTGTGTACAGCTACATGATATAAAAAAATGTATTTGATCAATTTAAAGTGTAAATAAAGTTTGTATTACAGTACAGAACATATTTTTTTAAACATAATGTCCAGGGGTGTCATGCAAAGTTAATTTCTTTATGAGAATGTTGCGATGCATCTGTGTGACTGACCCCGAATGCACCCTTTACCTAATATGTTTACCTTTTATTTTAGATCAGTGTTTG
This sequence comes from Barbatula barbatula, assembly GCF_947034865.1. Taxonomy (NCBI): domain Eukaryota; kingdom Metazoa; phylum Chordata; class Actinopteri; order Cypriniformes; family Nemacheilidae; genus Barbatula; species Barbatula barbatula. The sequence continues at coordinate 1,261,952 of NC_136784.1, forward strand.
CTTTAATTGAGAAACATTTGGTTTGAGAGTGTTAAGGTCACAAAAAATAATCAATTTGAACTGCTACCATCATTGTAGTTACATTAATGTTATGTTGTCTTAATGTTAATATGTTACAATTACATTGTACAGATGTTTTAAAGCACCTAACCCGACACCCTTTTGACCGCAGAGCTCATAGGGCAACAAAAAAACACTCCTTGCAGTCAGGAGAAAAAATATGTAAATGTAAATGTACTTTACTTGCCTGCCATGATTGTGGATTCTCAGGTGTAAATTCAGATAAAAAAAGTGGATGAGTAGCAATTTTTTATTACTGAACTCGGACAAAACTGAAGTGTTACTTATCGGACCGAAAACCGCCCTACGTAACAACCAAGAATACTGCTTAACTATTGATGGATGTTCCACAAAACCCTCATCTTCAGCTAAGAATCTTGGCTTTATATTTGATAGTACTCTGTCATTTGAGAACCAGGTCGCCAACACCTGTAAGATTGCGTTTTTCCATCTTAAAAATATATCTAAACTACGTCATATGCTGTCACCATCAGATGCAGAGAAGCTTATACATGCCTTTATGACATCAAGACTAGATTACTGTAATGCACTATTAGGTGGTTGCCCTGCAGGCCTATTACAAAAACTCCAACTGGTCCAAAATGCGGCAGCTCGAGTTCTTACGCGTACAAAAAAGTATGAGCATATTAGCCCGGTTCTGTCAACCTTGCACCGGTTACCTGTAAAGCATCGCATAAACTTTAAAATCTTGCTTATTACCTATAAAGCCTTGCATGGTTTAGCTCCTCACTACTTGAGAGAACTTCTCACGTTTTACAGTCCATCACGTGCACTACGCTCTCAGGCGTCTGGTCCGTTAGAAATACCTAGAATTTCAAAATCAAGTGCAGGCGGCAGATCCTTTTCCTATCTAGCGCCTAAACTTTGGAACAGTCTTCCCTGCACTGTCCGGGAGGCAGACACACTCTGTCAGTTTAAATCTAGACTAAAGACGCATCTTTTTAATCTTGCATACACTACACTATCATAATATATATATTTCAAAGATCTAGGCTGCACTAGTTAGATCAACCGGAACCAGGGACACTTCCAATAACAACTGATGCATTTGTTGCATCAAAGAGTGCAGAACAGTACTCTACTCTCAGCCAGTCTTGTCTCATTGTTCCAAGGTTACCAGAGCAGGCAGGACGCAGTCCAAAGTTACCGGAGCGGGCAGGGCGCAATCCATTCCCAGACCTGACAAATGCTGGACGAAGGACGTGGCGACTCTACAAAACTTCAGTCGCTATTAGATTATTAATGATAATTTTAAATCTAAATTTGTTTTTTATTTTGCCTTGTTGTGCAAGCACTGTTGAGCTTGTGCAGAGGCTGCAGTTTTTGCCAGAGGCGAACTGGAATCCCCTGGTTAGGCCTGGTTTCCCTCTGAGGTTTTTTTTCTCCTCCAATGGAGTTTTGGGTTCCTCTCCACCGTCTGCAGACTGTTTTGCACTGTTTTGCCTGGCCGGGGGGGCTGCTAGAATTTGATAGTCTTATTTAATTAACACTGCATATAGGAATTTATTGTGTGTCTGATATTTGACTTGTGTTTTGACTTGCATAACCTTTTATGTTTTACTTATAGTCAATGTTTTCTTGTACAGCTGCTTTGTAACAATGACAATTGTAAAAAGCGCTATATAAATAAAGCTGACTTGACTTGACTTGACTATTTACAAAGAGTAAAAAATCTAAAGCAAAGTCTGGTAAACAATGGTGGATGCCAATTACCTTTGACAGTTTAGTGTAAGTTATTTCAGAGAAAATTTGTGGAGGGGTACCAACAAATTTGAGCACGTCTGTATGTCAATATAAACACAGTTGGTATATGCATGATATGAATATAAACCCCTGGATCAGTGTTTTGGATGAGCGTATTAGGTAAAACAATGCATTGACGTATAAGAAATGTACAAAAGTACTTGCTTTTATTACATTTTTGATATATTAAAATAAAATTCCATTTTACACTGTATTTAGACTTTTGTCAAATATACATTTATGTAGATATTTAGAAGATATGAAGAATGAAGATAACCAAACAACACTGAAACCCATCGACTACAGAAATATCTTCTTTTTTGTTCCACTGAAGAAAGAGCTACACAAGTTTTTAATGACTTAACATCAAATAAATGATAAATTGTTTGTTAACATTGTGAAATTCATCATCACTTAAACTGATATGTCTTTTTTTGCCAACAGAAACGCACCTCCTCCAGTATGTTTACAGCATCACTTCAGAATTAAACGGTTCATCTGGTCCAGTGTACAGCGCTGTGGGAGTGTATGATGATAGACGGATCTCTCACTACAGTCCTGAACAACAGAAGTGGATCACAGAGGATCTGACTGCTGATGGACCAATAGTGCCACCTGACTCTATAGACAGGCTTCTGAATCTGTTTAATACTCTAGCAAACGGCACAAACTCTGAGTCTTCTGGTGAGTCTATTAGATTCAGATTCAGGCATGACAATAGCGTCTATTATCTGTGACCCTGTCTGTGAAATCCATGCTAATGTCTCAAAATCTATTGCATTTAGTGAATTGCTGTATACAGTTATATCGCCGTTGTCTTTCTGAACTCTCCACATTTTGTGATTTTTATATTCTGCCATAAATCATAATTATTAGTCACCCTTTCTGCTTGTCACTAGGTTTTGCAAAAATCTGACCAATAAAAAGTGCTCGTGAACTTGGACAACACACTGGCCCAGTTCCATTATTGGCAAGGACCAGGCCGTTTTACTTGTTTCATGTTTCAATTGGACCAATTTACCTTTAACTGTAACTGACTTGAAGAAGTTAAGACCAGTCTTGAAGAAAAAAAGGATGTGACTAACTTGTAAGCAGTTTATGCAACCGGGTCCAGCGTGTTATTATTGAAACATTCAAAGTACAGTGTTTTTCCATTTCCTGAAAAACAAGGAATGCAAGATTTCACAAGGACAGCGACGATATTATATATTTTAAAACATTACATGCACATTATCATTTATGCATTTGGCAGACGCTTTTATCCAAAGTGACTTACGTTGCGTCATACTCTACATATTTGTATACGAGTATATACATTCCACTGGGATTCATTCCCATGACCACTGAGCTTACATTTTTAACATTGATGTCAACCTTTATTGATGCCCTTCCCATTCTGTAGAATGGGGAAGAGCCTAAGAAATGTTGCCAAATGATGAAATATTTTATTTTTATGTGTTGCTGGTTGCTGGCGCAAATTTGTGACCTCAAGACTTGACTACTGTAATGCTCTACTTAGTGTTTGTCCTTCATCATCAATAAACAAACTACAGTTAGTTCAGAACGCAGCTGCCAGAGTTCTAACCAGGTCCAGAAAATACCATCACATAACCCCAATGTTATCAACCCTTCACTTTAGCCCCTACCTACCTAACAGAGCTTCTATCACACTACAACCCATCACGCTCTCTAAGATCTCAAAACTCTTTTGATAACACCTAGAATAACTGAATCCACCAAAGGGGGTCGAGCTTTCTCATACGTAGCACCTAAACTCTGGAATAACCTTCCTGATATTATTCCAGGATCAGACACACTCGCCCAATTTAAATCTAGATTAAAGACGCATCTTTACAGACAAACATTCACTTCATGCAAAATATGTAAAATAAACCACCGGGAGACTGCTGACATTAGATATTATTTACTAGGTGTTTATATAACAATTTAAACTATTCATGTTCTGTGTTTTACCTTTTTTGTGTTTTTCTTATTTTCCCCTGTAAAGCTGCTTTGGAACAATGCAAATTGTGAAAAGCGCTATATAAATAAAATAAATTGAATTAAAAAGGATCAAACAGTAGATTTCACAAATGATGATTTGTTTGTGATTTCAGAGCCTCACACACTGCAGAGGAGAATTGGCTGTGAGGTGGAGAAATCTTCCTCCGGACAAGTAGTTAGTCAGATGGCCTTTGATGACTACAGATTTGATGGAGTTGATTTTATTGCCTTGGATTTTAAAACTATGCTGTGGACGGATAAAAATGAAAAGGCAGCGGGAATCAAAATGAAGTGGAACAGTCACAAAGATCGCAGAGATTACTTCAGAGCGTATCTGTACTACTGCCTGACCTGGATAACAACATACAATACAACAAAGAGTATGTGCTTTTACGTTTTTTTCTATTTTAAATATCTTTATATATTTAAGTTTTTTTCTGGAGCTAACCTAAAAAGAATCGTCATTAATTACAAGCATTATGTGTTTAGATTTTATGGCTGTTTTTATAAAAGAAAAATGTGAAACCTTTTGATGGTTCATTTGTAAATTGGATGATTTACCCCGCAGGTCCACCAAATATTCACATGTTTGCGAAGAAAGCTCCTCGTGATCAAAGCAAGATGGATCTGACCTGTCTGGCCACTGGCTTTTACCCCAAACACCTACAGATGGATATCACAGTGAATGACATTAAACTTGAATCCATGTTCACTACTGGAATCAGACCAAATGATGACAAGACATTTCAGCTGAGAACCACTGTGAGAATAAACAAAGAAGAGAAACATGGATTTGAGTGTCACGTCACACACAGCAGTCTGTCACCAAATAAAACAATATGGGGTAAATATGATGAAACTGACACTCTTGTGAAATAAAACTAAGCATCTTTATTACATAATGTTAAGATTTGAAAAATAATCTGGGAAAATTAACATTACAAAGATATCTATTTAATCTATGATCATGTATCGACCTTCGACCATTTGTTTATCATGACCCAAGGTAGCTTAATTTTGAATAATCATATTTTTGGTGTGATTTGTAAAATGGCAAAAGGGTTTTAATAATTAATTTTGTTGTATTTATGCAGATGGAACATGTATGAACTGTGATGAAGAATCAAGAAAGCATGAAGCTGCAGTGGGAGCAGTCGCAGTGGTAGCAGTCGCAGTGGTGTTTGCGGCACTTCTCATTGCAGTTAAGATAATCTACAGAAAGATGAAAGGAAGAGGTGAGTCAAAATGACAACTTTACATCGTTATTATTGCCTAAAATGAGTGTTACAACATATGACTGACACACTGCAGATAATTCATTTTCATTGCAGTTGAACACTATACACCAGTCAGGTTGAATGAAATGCACCGCATTACTGCACAGCACCCAACAGCCCATTATTGACCTTATTTTACACTCCAGGAGCCACATACTGGTATTGCTGTATATATGAGGAAGCCACTCAGGAATTAGCCTAAACTTTTTCATGTACATTTCTTTCGGAAATGCTTTTCTGTGGCTCAGTGTTCAGTCCTGGAGTGTCGCTGTCCTGCAGAATTTAGTTCCAACTAAAGCAAAAAAAACTCACCTGCATGTCATTTTCAAGTAATCCTAAAGTCTTCGGTTAGGTTTTTGAGGCATGTTTCATTAGAGTTGGAGCTAAAATCTACAGGACGCGACTCTCCAGGACCTCCGTTGTCTATCCCTGCGTTAGAGCATGCGCTAGCAACGCCAAGGTCACGGGTTCGATCCCAGCGATTGCACATACTTACAAACAAATGTATAATATGATGCAATGTTAGTTGCTTTTGATAACATTTAATTGTAAATGAATATTTATGTTCTTTATCTACATTATATTCACTCAGATGAAGAAGGTCAATGCCAAACAAACTCTTATGATGGAAAAATACACTCTAATACACCTGAGCCAGGTTAAACAGATGGAAACCATCATTTAAATGTGACCTCTCCTTTTGACTTCAGTCAAGCACAGGGAATGGAACCTGGGACATTTCGTCTTAAAGGTTTAAATCTCCAACAATTAAGACTGATAGGCGACTGACTTTATCTGTACTGTATTTTAGTTTGTGTCAATAGATAGACTTTTTCCACTGCTTTAAACTTTGCAATGGCTATACTTAGAACAAAGAGAGATTTTACATATAAGCTTGAAAGAAACTAAAGTATTTGCTGAATTATACCTTTTAAATTTCAAGTTGTTACATTCGCCTTTTTCATAATGTATGTATTGTGAAGTTGTGCTTTTGGTATTTTCCCCTCATTGTCACAAGACTGTTGATAAGTTCTGATGTGTGTGTGTTAAGATAATGGACAGAATTTATAATATTTTATATTTCTTAAAAGCATCATGTTGTGCCTTTGCTCTTCCCTAGATGTGTCCGCACAAACTAAAGCTTGTTCTCCCAACAGAATCTGTTGTAGCAATAAGGCCCATTCACACTAAGTATGGTACAGTAACTATAAAGACTATGTTTTGAGTGTCCTTATAAATGTATTCCAGATATCAAAGTCCACTCCACAACTATAATTACAATATTGTGATCACAGAGCTTTATTTCTGGACAGCATGCCAAATACACGTATTATTAACTTATTTACTTATCCAGGGTGACCTTGTGAAAGTCTGTTGGTGTAGATACTAATATAGAAGTTATTCTTGTAGGGAGGAGCGAATGGGCCTAAATTGACAATAAACTCTTGAAATTGCCTTATAAATATTAGTTTTTTAAAAGCATTAAGGGCTCTGACTTCAGCCTGAAAGTCACTGTGTACTTTGTTTCCGACTTCACATGAATGAATTGCAATTTAATTGCTTATTATGCGCTTTATAACCCAAAAATCTTTAGTTTTTCTGACTTTTGATCTGTCGTGATTGTTTACTGTACTTATTTTATATTACTGTATTTAAGTTTTTGTTAGTTTACTTTATTGTATTTAAATTGGTTATGTAATAAAAAAACGGCTGTCTGCAAGAGTATTTCTTTGTTTGAATAATACACCTCGAATATGTGCTTGTTACCCCAAATAGTGGTGTAAGAATGTTACCAAATTTGATTTATAAATATTGAAATGTGTTTAAAATTGAATCTTATTGTTTTTTAAGGCAAATAAAGTGAAGTTGTTCAAGAAATTCTAATTTGTATATATTGATGTCAGACGTTCATATTTAAATCGCCTTTTATTGTGGTACTAAAACACTGCACAGCCTACAGGGGGCGACAATTACACTAGATTACACTTAAACTGGCAAACGCTGCTTACATCCAACATTGCTGTATATGAAGAATTGAATTTATTAGGCTGCTCTTGTTTACATGAATGTTCATTAACGCTCATAACTTTTCTGTCTTTGAAAAATACCCAGATGACCAGATTAGACACTACATTTGTCAAAATGTGCAGCGTATACAAGTATACTGTGTGATGGAGTCAAGGGTATCTTTTGTTGAAAATAGCCTTCAAAGTTCCCTTAACTTTATTTATTTGCCTTAATAATTATTCAGCAGTCATTTCTTTGTGGGCTTCCACCTTTCCCAAGACTCTGTAGGTGTTGATCCCGGTCGACCAATCAGAGTCGAGGGTGTGTTACCTGATCAGGTATAAACTCCACCTGTCTCTTACATCATCAGAACACATTTCTCCGTACAGGACAGAAGTGACCGATCAGGTGAATGATGGAGACCGGAGGTGTTTTTGTGCTCTTCTGCTTCAGTCTCTTCAGAGGAACATGTGGTGATATGAAGGACGTTTATGGGAAGATTGTGGATCTGGTGGCTCCGGGTCAGGACTTTCTCACAGAAGATGCTGTTCGCTGGCTTTGTGAGCGGCTGGAGATCCGTGTGCAGTGCTCCGGTGTGTCCTGTGGAAAGGTACAGCATCTGAATATTGTTTTAGCTCTTTAAACTGTTTATGCTCTTAAAGTTCAGACATACATTCAATCATTTATTATGGTGTTTGTGTGCAGAGATGAATCTATAATTTATTCATGTAATATCAAAATCTATTTTTAATCCTCAAGGTTTTACAAGAAAAGTCACATAATCTTCATAAGCAGGTCATCCGTCAGAAGAAATGTTTTGAAGTGGCTAGATTTTAATGGGCTATTGTGATGATGAGGTCACGTTTAAATTACAGGCTCAGTCATAAATATTATTTAGCAGAACTTCAACACATCATGACAAAATATGAGCAACTTACACAAAGTTCAAGTGTAGTCTTTAGGAAATCTTGTGTAGTATTCTAATATAAGTGTACTACTGGTTTACTTATAAGTGTACTATATCAGTATACTTTATATTTGATATAGTATATTTTTAGTTAGTTTGTACTGCAACTATATAAGTGGACTTATAGCGGAGCTGTTTACTAGTTCAATACTTATAGTACATTCTTAGTTTATTAAAGTACACTTTGAAGTATACTAATTACTAACATAGTAGTTTGTATATCACCACTACTCAGTTTTCTTTAAGTAAATGAACATCATGCTTACAGTTTATTGTTATATAAGACGTATTTATGACTTTATTAAAAGAGTAAACACAACTGCGAGCCATGCATACTTTAAACATTTCAGTCATCTCCATCAAAAGATTAAGTATAGATCCTATCTCACATTTAAACGAAGTGTACTAATAGGACATGTGTATGAACATTTCTGTTTGTATGTAGTGTCTGTCTGTGTCAGGTGTGTCTCAGCTCTTGGGGAACTACAGTAGTTCAGATGGTCTACAGATGGAGGAGTTCTTCATGACGGCGGCTGGTTTCTGTCTGTTTCTGAGCTCTCCAGAGGAGACCTGCGGGGTCATACGTGAAGGCCGATGGGGTGCCCAAACCGAACACTTCATTGAAACAACCTTAGGTCACCATGACAACAGCATCAGCACCAGCCATCCTCCTCATGACGGTGTCGCAGAATATGAGGGTTTGGAGAGACTGTTTCTCAAAATGGAGAAATACTATCAGCCCGACGCTCGTGAGGTCAGAAACAGAACAATTATGTTTAAGTGTAGCAGTGTACTTTAAAAACGTTGACGGGAACATACGTACATACTGTACGTGATTTCACAGTAAAATTTGCTGAAACTTCAATGACTACAGTTTGTCAAGTCAGATGCCGTCCGAAATGAGAATCCACATTGTGATTTATTCATGTTTTTAGTCTTGTGTGTCTCTGAATGATGTCCTGGAGGAGAGCAGAGATCATGTCAACACACCGCAGGACGTCGTCTTTGGAAACATTATTTATCATGTTCTGCGTGGAGACTGTATGAGAGCTCGTGTTCTGCCGGATCAACTGTACTTTCTGGATTACATCTTCAACCGCTCAGAGAATCTCACCCTGCACGGTATGACATCATCATTCTTACCCATAATCACAGCTGTCTGTCTGTCTGTCTGTCTGTCTGTCTGTGGTCATGAACACAGTAACATTACTGACACTGCACTCTTGAAAATAACACATCGCCATCCGTCTCGACAAATATTTCTCTAGAGTTCTGTTCTGTGAACTTTAGAGGTTACTGCACATACTTATGTAAAGTTCAAGTATATTTGTAAGTACTTTTTGTGTAGTATAAGTTTGTGTACTAGTTTACTTATAAGTGTACTATTTCAGTATACTTGAGACAAAATTTACCCGCTTTTTAGATAGGAGATACATGTTTCGAAAACATATGGTTTAGAAAACAAGATCAAAACTTCTTATTCGAAAATGATCGAACAATTTTGTCTATTGTTGGGTAAAATGGGCAATTTCACAGACAAGATTGAATCAAGCCTTAGTTGAATTAAGGAATTTATGTGGCTTTTATAAAAATGCTTTAGAAGAAAACATCACTGGTGTGAATCTCCAGACAAAACAATAGCACTGATATATTTTTTGATATTTAGATAAGTTATATTCAGTTAAGACGGGTCACACATTCATCCGTCTCTTTTCTCTCTCGCCTCATATTCTCCTGTCTGTGATAAAGGCCAAACTAAATCAATCATTTATTCTCACTCAGATTTTGAAGAGCATCTGAAGATGCTGAATCTGGGTGGTGGTGAACATGATCACGACGAGCATCACAGCCGCAGAAAGACCCTCAGACTCCACCACACAGAGGGTCACCATGACAACAGCAGCTGGGTCTCCGTAAGATACAGACACACCCCAATACCCAATATTAGCTAAACAGCGAAAAATCCCCCTATTGTTTTAATAAAAACAGATTGATCTTCCGTGTGATGAACGTGACATGCAGGTTATTATGTTTTTCACATGCAGACGTGTTTCAGCGCTGAAGATCTGCTGAGAATCCATCACATCAACTCTTCGGCACTGACCAGAGATCAGTTCACTCGGATCAGTCCTGCCCTGATTCAACAGATGCTCAGCAGAAGCTGTTCTGAGATCAGTCTGAGCTCCGTGAGCTCGGATTCACTGACCACAGCTGAACGTGAGCGATCTCATCCTACACCATCAGCTTTACTTTAGCTTTAATGATATTTAGTCTTATTTCATTTTTTTATATTTCATTTATATTTTGAGTTCATTTGAGTTACATTTCTAGGGATTTGGTTGATTTATTATATATAAAATAATCAAGTTATTATTTTATACATTGCTACTAGTGCGGTCACAATATTTTACAGGTATATTGCGTCCAAAATAAATCATATGAAGACATTCTTGCAACGTGAAATATTTGATAAATAAACAAAATAAAAATGACTATTTGTCAATTTAATCTTTAATTTCTTTCATTTTTTGTGTTTCGTCTGTGTTTTTTATTTTCAAGCTTTTTAATTTAGTTTGTAATACAATAGAGAGGCAGAGAGGCAAGAAACATACTTTGTGAATTGGCATCCCGTCCAGGAAAAGAGCAAAGCTGGCATCATTTTCTCAAAACCCGAATGACCCGCTCAGACTGACACTTGAGTCTCTTGTATTGTCGTGTGAGAATCTTTAACTGAATGATGTCTTTGTGTTCAGGTTATGGATACGCCACCCTGGCGAACATCATCGTCTGTCTGATGTCTGTGTTTGGAATCGTGGTGTTGTTATTCTCCGTCTGTACTCGAGTGTTTGAGTTGTGTATTCAGTTCTGTATCAGTCTGGCTGTGGGATCTCTCACAGGTGATGCTCTTCTACATCTCATCCCTTCTGTGAGTAAACCTTCAGCTCTCTACAGAGAAAGTACGCTGTGAAAATCCTTATGTCCCCAAACAACCGTGTGTGTGTGTGTGTAGTTCTTAGGTCTTCATTTACATGAAGATAGTGGACATGGCCACGATCATTCAGAGGAAAACTTTGACTATATTTACAAGCTTCTGGTGGTTGTTGGAGCCATTTACTTCTTCTACTTGCTGGAGACTCTGTTCTCCATCATCACTCGACAAGATCATGATCATACAGTGAGTGAAAACACTAACATCACTCTTAATAATGATCATCGGTTGAAGTATCATCTCATCCATTCCTTATCTAAAACAGTCAAACAAAAGTCTTGTAGTGTGCTTTAGCGCTGATCTGAGATCTGTTTGTTGTTGTCTTACAGGGGTCTCGGGACCCTCATCACTGTGACCACAGTAAAGTCCTGCAGATGTTTCAGACAAGACGAGAGGATCAGTCCAACTCGCAGACTGAACTGGTGAGAACGAAATATCCTTCAATTCGTCTTTTCACTCATTCTGGATGTCAGATGTCAACAAGTGTTTACTGATTCTAGGTGGATGGACAAAACAACAGCTTGTTCCTGGAATCAGTTACGCGAAGAGGTGAAATCAAAACCCGTAGTGCACAAATGTTCAATCCTCCGTTCTTATTAAACAATCTCTCTTTGATCTGTAAACTCAGAGCAGCGTTTGCTTCCCTACATGATCACCATTGGAGACGGCATTCATAACTTTGCTGATGGTTTGGCGATGGGTGCGGCGTTCTCCGTGTCGTGGCGGTCGGGTCTGGCCACGTCTCTGGCCGTGTTGTGTCATGAACTGCCACATGAGCTGGGTGAGAGATGACACAGATGTTCAGTGACCTTTCCGTGGCACAGATTTAACGTTAAACCTGGAAAAGGAACAATCGTAACGCTCCTTTTTGAATTGTTCGTATGCAAGATACCCTATAATGACCTTCATATAATAAAACGACTTTCTGAGTAAGTTCACATCCTCATTTTTTGATGACAGGTGATTTTGCGGTGTTGATCAGTTGTGGTCTGTCTGTGAGGAAAGCTCTGTTGTTAAACTTCGGCAGTGCTCTGACTTCTTTCATCGGGCTGTACATCTCTCTCTCCGTCTCTACACATCCAGACGCTCAACAGTGGATTTCTGCATTCACCGCTGGACTCTTTCTGTACGTGGGCCTCGTCGACATGGTGCGTATCATCCTCAAATCTTTTCGAAACTCCTTCAATTAAAAGAAAACATTCATTTGTCTTTACGTGTGTTTTTTTGGTCTAGTTGCCCTCCATGATTCATGTGGACAGTAAGAGACCCTGGCTGATGTTTCTGCTACAGAATCTGGGGCTTTGGAGCGGATGGGGCATTCTGTTGCTTCTGTCTTTATATGAAGACCAGATAGCCGTTTAAACAAGTGACTTATGGGAACACTCAAGCTTTACATTTGATCAGTTTTGTGCGGCTTCTTTTTAATTTGAATGACTTTTGTGTATGATAAAATAAGAGACTGTGCTATGGTGACATGACTGAAGACATGACACCGATGATCTATATTTATTTTACAGCACTGATACATAAAATGAAGCGCAAGAAAGTTTATTAATTGAAACCATATATATAGCGTCTTTTTCATTATCAACTTTTCACCAAAACTCAACTTGTTTAAATGATTTTTAGACGTTCTTGTATTTAATGATATCTATCACCGTCAGACAGGCTATGAAGGACAGTTTTCAAGAAGTCGAAATGTTTTTCATGTTATGCATAAATCAAATCTGTAACTTAAAAAAACAATACAACGATGAGCTTTGGTCATCAGAAGGAGTCATTTGGTGTCGAGTCGAAAGACACTATTCAAGTTTCTCTGAGAGAAGAATGAACGTCACATGTTATTATGGGATTTTATTCTGAGATGATCTCATAACAGTCTGTGTTTAAATCATAACCTGCACACGCTACGTTATTATCATAAGTGTGATTATTACAAGCTTCTCAAACCTTTAAAATGACTCCCAACACAGAATATATGAAAAGGATTTATTAAAAAAAACACATTTTATTAAAACATAAACAAGGATCAATAATGCAACCAAATATAACAAAAATATCATTCATGTCATATACATAAAAAAACCTATCCAAACATTACAAAGACACTAAATCATTTAAATTGTACGAGCATGTTCTGCGTTATAAATACTTGACACTTGATGTGAGCTCATGTATTTTGTTACAGGTCATATCACATGTGCACAAATGTTCCTCATTCTTAAAAAGAAACACAATCCCAAACCATCCCTTACTTGTACAATTCTGACCTCTTTAATAATAATAATAATAATATTTATGCGTCCATGAAGTGATTTTAGAGTCAAAGAGTTCAACTCATGAATGCTGGAGTGAATGTGGACAGGACAGAAAACACACAAATGTTTTCTGCTTCAGAAATATTTTTCAAAAACAACACTGCAAATGACAAAATAGACTTTATTGTGTATAAAACAATATCACATTTGAGATGATATAAACATACGATAATGACAAACAGCAACAATAAATACAGAACAGTGGGAGTGAGGAGATGTTAAGAGTGAAGTCGGTCAGCGTGTTCTAATGATCTCTTGAGTAGCCAAGCGTCTGATCTCGTTGAAATCAAACTGAATGTATTTTCTCCAGTATCTGCGGTCACGGCCGTATGTTTGAGCTGGATAACAAGGACTTCCTGCAGGAGGAAATAAAACGCTGATGAATTTCTCTCTGATAAATAAAAGCGTGACATGAGATATTTAACAAACACGCACCGATGCCGTGGAATATTCTGGCCACGGCTCGCCCGGAGAACTTTTCATCGCTGCGGCAGGCCAGAAATCCTCTGATATCAGCACAGATCTGAGCTTCCCATTCTCTCATCTGACGACAACAAACATCAAACATTATCTGTCTACTCCTTATAAAAGAGCATTAAAATGCAACGCAGTTTGGTTTTTCGAGTCTTAAGAGTTTTCTTTAGACTATAAACTATAAGTAAAGTGGCTTCAAAACAGATCGGTTACGGGAACACAACACACCTTGCATTTATTGAGGGACTCTTCTTCATCATCTTCATCTTCACAGGGTTTGCTCATGTCCAGATTTCTCCTCTTATCAAAATACTCTCGCAGCAGATCCTTCAGGGAGTGACTTCTGCCCTCATCCAGATCATCCGTACAATCACTGCAGTTACGATACGCAACACTACACACAAACACACATGTTTATTCAAACCTGATGTGCATTTATTGACAAAAACAGCTCAATACAGTGAAAGATGCATGTCAAATTAAAGGCCAGTGCACATTGAGTCCGAAATTTGCATCCAACATTTCTGCATGTTGAAAAATAAATACGAACTCACGATGTGTCAATCACATTTCACACTGTCTCGGATATTTTAGTCCGTCAAAAAAAACAGACTGGATTAGATTTTCTGTGTTTTCGCATCCGTAGCAAGCATTTTGAGAGGCGTTTTGACAATTTAGAGACGAAGGATAAAGATAGAAACATGATAGAGGGTGAAGATACGTGGGTGTGTGTGTGTGTCTGACCTGCGGAAAGCTTTAAAACAGGCTTTGAGCTGATAAAGTTGTGTCCACTCTTGAGCCATCACCCGTCCGTGCAGGAACGCACAAACAGCGTCCAGTTCATCTGGCGTCAGGTCTCCATAAGAACGGAAGTAGAATGATAAAGCTGAGAACTCCACGTGGATGCCGCTATGTCCTGTGCCTCCGTATGAACCTGAACGAAACAAAACATCTCACGGCTTTAGCGCAGAAACAACATTGAGCCTTTAACCTCTTGACTTTAGCTCAGATCTTTAACCACTAGGTGGTCTCTTGGCTGTCATTAAAAAGGCAAACATCTTCTAAAGATTGAAGGGCATCACCTGAACCCCACTGCAGTGACCTCATGCCTCTCTTGACCAGAGGAAGCTGCCAGCCCATCGTGTCCGCCAGCTCCACCACATCAAACTCAAGAAAGTCACATGACTGCACGCGTTCACCGGCCAAACGCTTCCGCGCCAGCATCACGGCCACAGGCGGGCACCTGACAAAACACACACGTGTAACACTTCAGAAACACACGCACGTCATTCTCAAACACAACAAAGCAACAGTTTGTGTTTACAGTTTAGTGATTTTGCGCAGTTGTTGCGGGCCGCCGTAGCACTGCAGCTTGCAGACGGAGAGAGTTGGATGAAGAAGCTCCACCCACTGCTGAGGATGAAGTTCAAGGTAACACAACAGAGTTTCCACACCTGAAACACAAACACACAGTAAATCTGATTTCTACGCTCTGATGAATGTTTTTATATAAAGTTGTCTCACTCTCTTCTGTGATGTCCAGAGCCTCCACGGTCTCTTGCATGGGAATGGCTCTCTCATGCGTATGACACACTCTCTGAAGGCACACGTCACTCATTTTAAGACAGCTGTCTCTCTTGTCTGGCTCCTCCCCCTCACTCTGTGATTTAATGGACTGCTCCGGCTCCTCCTCTGATGTCATTGGTTTGTTCTGCTGTTGTGTTTCTTGGTCTGTTGGTGTCTCTGTTCCCCGATCACAGACCTCCATCTCAAGCAGTTCACTGTCAGAAACTTCTGCAGCCTACAGGGGGCGACATTACACCTCTCATTTATATTTAGCATCCAAGCCGGTATTCCAACAGAACTTCTTCCAAAAGTCCGATGTTTGTGAGTAATGAATCTGGAATGTGAATCCAGTTAACGTATGAATCATTTACACTTATTTGATTCAGTAAGACTCATTTAAATCATTTTGACTCGTCTAGAAGACCTGCAAAAATGTGTTATATAATACAAATATGGTTTCAAACTAAGTATATATTACAGTAAAAGTTATAACATCATACGGTCACAGTAGGGACATAGATCAGACGTCACCTGTGTCAGATCCTGATGTTTCTGTTGAATCTGTCGGCATTTACAGGCTGGGAAGACTTTCTGTACCAGTTTCTTTACAGTATAAAAATCAACAGTGTCTGCGTAGATGTGTCTGCGCAGCTCGTGCAGGTCTGCACCCTGAGTAAATATACAAACAAAAATATGATTTATAAAATTCACATTCACCAAAAAAATATGTGATTAGCTTCAGTGAAACTTCGTTTTCATTTCTTTTTTGATAACTTTATAGCAATTCAAATACGTTTACATTTTTGGATAGCTCCTCTCTAAAGATGAGGAATTATTTTGATATGACTTATAAAAACAATACCAGCAACAGGAGATGAATTTCTGAAGTACACAAGCACAAACCTCTGGGTCCAGAAACAGGTGACAGTTCGCCGGGTGTCCGTCACGCCCCGCTCGACCGATCTCTTGCACGTAACTCTCGAAACTCTTGGGCATGTTGTAGTGGATGATTCCCCGCACGTCTGATTTGTCCAGACCCATTCCGAAAGCCACGGTGGCCACCACCACACGCAGCTCCCCGCACATGAAGTTATTCTGCACACGTCGTCTCTCCGACGCAGACATCCCAGCGTGATACGCTTCAGCGATCCACTTCAGTGGCTTCCGGATCTTCTTCCTGGCTGAGGTGTCACAGAGACGGGAAATAAACATTTAACAGGTCAGCTTCGATGTGGTATTTTTATGTACTCCAGAGAGGCCGTTACCCAAAGCTTTCTTTTTCTTGCCCACAGGGTTGTCGTCGTCCTCAGGTGCAGGTTTGAAGGATTCTTTCAGCACCACACCCTGCATGCAGGTGCGCAGGAGCGCGGCGATGCGAGACGTCTCCTCTCGTCTGGTGCAGTACACGATGACAGAATCTAGAGATCCGAAACGCTCCCCTTTCAGCAGAGACACCAGCGCCTGTGCGACAGCACAAATCAAAACTCAAAGCTCCGGCCAGTTGTGAAAGAGCATTTGTGCGTTTGTGTGTGAACGCACCCGATCTTTATCTCTATCCATGGACACAGACAGCTGGAGGTTGTGAGGGACAGCAGCGGAGCGTACGGCGATCCCGTCCTCATCGCTGATGTCCAGATGACGGGCGATGTCCAGCGCTGTAGACAGAGTGGCTGTGGCGGTGAGACCCAGCAGACAACGCACGCCCAACCGATCCCTGAGCACCTGCACACACGAAATACATCAACACACTCCAAGTCAAGTATCTCAAAAAAAGGAAATGGTTCAAATGCACGTGTTGTAGATGAGACTCACCTTGCACAGACGCAGGTAACAGGGACGGAAGTTGTGCGACCATTCTGACACACAATGAGCCTCGTCTATACAAGCGAAGGCCACCGGCGGGATCTGATCTGCAGGAGGGAGACAACCAGATCCAGAGTGACCCCCACCAACCAGAGCTTCAGGAGACAAGAGCAGGACGTGCACCTCACCAGCTTTCACCTACACAGACACAATCATATCATTGGAAAAATCACAAACAAATTGTTATACAGAATATGTAGAAACTACATGTATAAGAAGAAACTGTGTTGAAATAGGGCTGTTTGTTATGGTGTACATTACCCGATTCATTTTATACTTTAACTTCCTTCTGCAAAACATATTTTTGTTGTTATTTTACACATTCCTTTACCTTTTCAATGGCTGTCTCTCTCTGTTTCTTAGACATGTTGGAGTGAATACAGGCGGCTTTTAACTTGGATGGGATTCCAGAGAGCTTCACAAACATTACAGAATCAGAATTAGAAACATCAAAGTTATGGGCACATGCACAAGATGGCACCAGTGAGCTTTACATACTAATTTACGGTCGTATTTACATTTACATTTTGCAGAAGATTTCATCCAAAGCGACTTATGAATGAGGTAAACAATAGAAGCAATTGGAACAACATAACGACAACAAAATGCATCAGTGCAGTAAAACATGGTCTCACATAGCCCAGCACAGTATACAAAGCTCTTTTTTTGTATAGTTGTTTTGACTTAACGAAGTGCTCATCAATGTAAAGAGATTCTGTCATACCAACACCCATCTTTGCCGGCCAAAAATCCTCCTTTTCCCATAACGACAGGAAATCACCCGGCGTCCCAAAAGCTCACTGGCGCTATCTTGTTTAACTAGCGATTTACATATAAAACTCACAAAAGCACACGAGGCAAACGTACCTGATCATCCATTAGAGACACAAGAGGCGACACCACCAGCGTGATGCACTTTGACCTCTGAGCGTACAGGTACGCCGGAAGCTGATAGCACAGAGACTTCCCCATACCAGTGGACAACACCACCAGTGTGGACAGACCTGAACAAAACACAAATCACACGAAACATGACAAATCAGATTTGATTCCTTTCTATGTTTATTCTAAGCCAAAAAAAAGAAATCATTCCTGCTGATAAACAACAAACATCTGCTCAGAAACTTGCGCTCACCTGACAGGATCCTCATAATGGCCGTCTCCTGACCAGGCCTGAAAGATTTGTAACCGAAATCCCGCATAGCTTCATGAACCTCTGGAGGCACATCTGTGAATATAGACCCACATAATCAATGTATATTTTTTGCTGTATTAAACCTACATCACATCTTATTCGTGAGACGTACCCTGAACCTTCCCATCATCCTTCAGTGCGTACAGAGGCTCCAGGGGAGGAGGAGGGGCAGGACGCTCATAGTCTGGTCTGATGATGTTCAGCAGTACCTCCGCCCCCCGCTCCTCCTTCTCTGTGGTTTCCACACCCACATTGGAAGGTGCCACTGTAGAAAACGTGAAAGACTTAATAAGTTAAGTGTACACAACTTAAAACGCACATCATGTGACCCGTGTAAACCCACCCAGAGGCTCTGAGCACAGAGTTCCGGTTGCCCTGGCGACTTCTTCAAGCGTGGGCAGCTCAAACTCCTCCTCCTCTTCTGCTGGGGCTTCCTGCTGTTCTGCAGTGCTCACGGCAGGGGCTGAGACACAAACAGACACAGAATTTCATAACACATTCACACACACGTCAGAGGAGAGTCATGTGACGAGCGCAGTCTCTCACCTTTCCCTCGACAGTCTCTGGCCCAGTGTCCTGAACCGCCACACTTGTAGCAGGTGTCCCCTTGACGATTGAAGCCGCCGAATCGCCCTCGTCCTCTCCCGAACCCGCCACCAAACTTCTCGCCCTTCAGCTGGAACTTCTGCATGTACATCTGTGATAGAAATAAGCTCTCGGTTCAATCCTGTCTGACTTTCTTCTGCAGAAGATAATTTGAAGAATGTTGATTCCAAACCAAATAACATTGACTGAAGCCCATTGACTTCCATAGTATGAACACAAAACCCCTCAAAATATCTTCTTTTGTGTTGAACCGAAGAAAGATCAGGTCAGACTCAGAGTTTGAAACAGAAGAGGGGGAGTAAATGATATTGGGATATTTCTTTTTGGGTGAGCTCTAAATCTTACCTGTTTCCTCATAGCAGCTCCTCTCAAAGCAAAACCTTTAACATGCGACTTCTTCTTCAGATTGATCTTCACAAAGTTTCCATCTGTGTTTTTGGTAGACCTTGGTTAAGATGAGAGAAATAAATCTGTGAGAGTAAAAAAACAACAACATAGGAAATGAGTTTTTTGTGTATTTTTATTTGAATACTCACCTGACACCGACTGTGTTCTTCATCCTGTAAGCAGCTCGAGTCTCTTCTTCATCCACCTCCCCCAGTAGATTCTCCTGAGGCATTGCTATATTCTTCGTTTTCTTCTCGCTCACAGGATCATCTTCCGTGTCTTCATCATCTGCTTTCCCTTTCCTCCTCTCTCCTTTCTTTGGCAGATCGTCCCCAGCTGCCTCTCCTTTCTTCGTTCTTCTTCTCTTTTTCACTCCTCCCTTCTTCTCCTCAGACTCACCTGCCTCGTCTTCATCTTCTCTGTGTCTTTTCTTACCTTTTTTCTTTCCTGTTTTGGACTCATCTTCAACCAGAGGTCTTTCAGCTGAGTCTTGACTTTTTCTAGCCTTTGTTCTTGATTTCTTAGTGACCGAGACAGATTCGGGCTCCTCGGCCTCAGGGTCTGCTGTAAGCTCCCTGTCTTTGTGATTTACCCGTTCACCATCGGGCTCCGGGGAGCCAGGTTTAGCAGCCAACGTCAGGTTACTTCCGCTTGAAGTTGCAACTGGATCTAGATGTGGTTCAGCTGCTGAAGCTTTCGAAGCTGTTTTACTTTCCTTTGATGGGGTTGCACTTCTAATGCTACGTTGCAAAAACTCCTGCTTTTCCGTCAGCTCCAAATTCCCAACAACAGGCTCTCGAGGTTCCTCCACCTCATCGAAGACCTGGCAGCGTGATAACCAACCACTGTCCACAGAGCTAAGTCTCTTGGTCACGGATTGCTTCAGGAACTGGACTCTCTCCACGCTCCTGTGTGGGGTCCCTACAGCCGGAGACTGGGATTTAGAAGGTGTGAGCGAATGGAAGGGATCTGACGGCTCACTCTCAAATTCTGTACTGGTTGTCTGCACAGGAGGACCACTGGGGTGTGGACATGTGTTTGCTGGTTTTGGTGAATAAGATTCTACAGCTGTATGTGCCGTATTGGAGTCTGTAGTGTCCTTTAATGGCTTGGTGGGCGTTCGACGAGCAGTGGCCGCTTTTTTCAAGGAGAATGACCTTTCCTAGGATTTGGAGAGACAATGACGTCAGGAATTTATCCAAATAAAAACAATAACAATTAACTACTAAAAATAACATGTAACATGCTGTCTTATTTGTCGCTTTGTATAAAAGCGTCTGCCAAACGAGTAAATGTAAAAGTCATGCTTCCCTTATGTTACTGTGCTTTAATATGAGTCATAACATATCTACCTTCGATAAACCTCCAAGATTGGTCTTGAGTTTCATGCCAAAATATTGAGCAGAAACCATCAGAGTCTCTTTGTCTTGTGACGTGAGTTTTGGAACAGCAGCAGGCAGGTTGCCGCGGTTCAGATGAGATCCCCAGCATCCAGAAACCTTAACAAGACAAGACAAATAGCATGTTTGCATTATAACACGCATTACGGTACATTATAATGAAACTACAACACTGGGCTTGTGAATGTCTGAAGCGTGTCCTCACAGGTGATTGGCTCTCTTGGGTTCTCACGTGGGTCTCCTGTCCTGCGCCGCTTCTTTCTTTGGCTTCTTTAAGATTTCTGTATTCTTTATAAAGTTCTGTAAACACAGCAACATACAGAATTAACAAATCAGGATAAATACTGACGTTACACGAATAAAAGCGTGACATGTCAATACAAAGTGAAGGAAAAGAATAAACATACGTCGTGTCTCCTCTGGAGCTTTATCAACGTCATCCTTAAAAACATAAAATATATTTTTGTACCTTAATGACATCATCAGTCAATCCACCACTAGCAGCTACGAAATACACACAAATTAATTAAATTCAACACAAAAACACGATATTTATTCAAAGCACGATACCTTTGTAGGCTTCCTGCTGTTCGTTTGAAAAAAAGTTTGCTCCCATTTTTTCAGGAGGACTTTAACGTCATTGTATCGATCCATTTAGTTTATTCAATACAACTGAGGTGCTGCAAACAATCACACAGCAACCTCCGTTTCCGGTCAAATACCGTCATAAATACCGCCAACAGAAGAGAATCAAATACTTGTGTGTTATTGTTTGTTTATTAAATAAAAGACCAAACTTTACTGGAAAACACACTGCGGCTTTTCACTCAGCGCGCCAAACGTCAAATCGGCATTAAAAACAAAACGTCATTTCCGCCTCTTTTCCGCTTCTGAGCCGAATGTCACAATAAAAGTCCTGAACACGCTGATTGTCACGTTCATTTCGTTTTATTAACTTCTCATCACAGTTAATATAATCACGAATTAAAAGATATAATTCTGAATTTATATATATATATATATATATATATATATATATATATATATATATATATATATATATATATATATATATATATATATATATATATATATATATATATATATATATATATATATATGAAGAGCTTGGTTCCAAACTGAGATAATTACATTTATTTTTCAAAAATCATGTTTTTATTATGCTATCATGTTTTTGTTGTGTTTTATTGTGTTAGTGTTAGTTAGCTGTGCTTAACTGTGGGAATGTGCAACAAAAGATTTTTGAAAGATTTAATTTTGAAACCAAACTATATACATGGATACAATTCTTCAGCACTGTGCGTTTGGTTTATTAATAATAAAATTATAACATTTGTTATTTGTTTACCTTTAGATCGTCCAAAACAGCCATGCTATTGCTATTGTATATGTTAAAATAGATTTTTGTGTCATAGAATAATTCATGATTTCATATTTCTTTCCATTTAAAGTTTCTCTCTGAAGCAGATATTGAGCATTCATAGTCTGAATCAAATGTTGCTTTTGTCTTCAAAACAAATCACATGATAGTTTCTTCCCATGGACACCACTCGTACAATCTCGTTGGAACCCTGCGGACATAAACAATCATGAGCCGCTGTTTTAGACGTCACCATGGGTATGTGGGACATTAAAGAGCATAATAAAAGTATACAGGAGAAATGAACCTCGATGGGTAGAATGAGCAGACCACACGCTTCACAGGCCTGAGCCACAAACCTGTGTGAGAGACATGATGTTACAAACCCAAATCCTGAAAAACTTCTGCTTGTCTGCATGGGGTTTATTATCCATCATAGTGCTTCTTGCTGAGAGTTTATTTCATTGACGGTTTACATTAAACCAACTGACATGATTTTGTTCAAAAGTTGGCCTTTCGTAAGCCACAAGAACACGTGTTGTTCACCTTTGATAGTCTTTCACACAGTATATATTTTGTAGCGTGTCAACATTGAACGGCTGTCCCTCCAGCTTCTCTTTACAGATGAAACAGTGGAAGCAGTCGGGATGGAAAGACTTTCCCAAAGCCTGGATCACCTACACAAGGTCAGAGGTCATCTGGATAACAGCACTAGTGAAACGCGCGATTAAATAAAACCTAAAACATTCAATAAAATTCTCTTCAATAAAACACACTCGCAAAGATTTTCAGGCTGACCGTATCTGAGATTAAATATCCGCAGGACGCGCAGACCTCTGCGAACTTTCTGACGCTGGAATACTGTAAAAAGAGAGATAGTTGTTCATTATAAAAACACTATTTTTCACAAGAAAGCATTAAAGGTCAGGGATGCATTAGTGCAAAAATAACTAACACACCAAATAATCCTCCTCACAGAACACACTTCCAGAAAAGTAATAAAATGACTTTCCCTTCAGTTGTTTGTCTGAAAGAAAACAAACACAAGTTTAACATTGAATGTTTAACAATACAGCTTGCATTTACATAAGCTAGTGCTTTCAAAACATGGTGTTTTTGTGCATGTGAAGTGATAGGTCACTGACTGCAGAGACAGCAGGTGAAACATGTGGTGTGAAATATTTGACCCATAGCCTGACAGGCCTGATCTGAGCAGTGAACGGCACCAGTGCACTTCACACAAGACCCTGCAGGGGACAGACAAGACACCACACATTTACTCTCTTTCTCACAATTCAATATTAATGTCATTGTTTTACACACATTCATATCTTGACTGATTAGACTGAATACTTTTTTTTAAGAATTCTGAAATTATTTTCACAATAAAATAAGCTGGCGCTTCATTTATAGTTTAATTTCTGATGCAGTTTAACGTCTGAAATGTCCTGACACTCTTATCACAGCGATAAATGAAATAAAGACAACTATTTCTTCTATTTATAAAGATCAAAATTTCTGTAATTTTAATGATTTCTAGAATATTCTGTTGTAAATCATTACAGGGTTTATTTTACTTAAAGGCATTTTTTAGCTTGACACATTGAACTGTAAACATTAGCTGATAACACTGAAAATATGTTTACATTACCCATCATTTCATTCACATCAGGGCCGTCGTGGGCTTCAGCGGAGGACACGGTGTTTCTGTTCATTCTCTGTGTGGTTTGATCATAGAATGTACTGCTGTCTGCAGACAGACTCCAGCCGTACGAGGAGAACATACTGTGAGTGTATTTATATGTGTTACTGCACTTGTGTGTGTGTGTGTGTGTGTGTGTGTGTGAGGGAGAGAGAGAGGCAGACCGCGAGATGCTGTAAGTGTCTCTAATGGATATATATGATATATTTATCACTAACAGCTGTGTATCAGGGTTACAGACTTGCTGAAACATTTCGCAGGGCTGATGAAATCAGTCTCATTCAGATGAGTTACAGAGAGTATCACTTACAGTTAAAAATATATTTATTATTATTAGCAATAAAATATAATTGTGCTGTTTTTTAACAAACACTGTGAGAAAACTCAACCAATATTATTATTAACAGAAAAAAATCAAATGTATAGTATAATGCAGTGTAAGTCGCTTTGGAAAAAAGTGTCGGTCAAATGCATAAATGTAAATGTTATTATCTTCTTTATACGTGTTTATTTTTGTTTACAATGCAATAGTGTAATGTATACAAAACAAAATAATATTTTCAAAATTTGCTGAACACATGTTCATTTAGAAAATTACGAATAGTAGGCAAAGACTTTAAACGCTCTACCCTAAAGAAAATCAATTATTGAGTGAATGTATATTCCCTGCATTCATATTTACATTTTAAAGTGCTATATGACTAGGCTGTGTCCGATGAGAAAGGATATAAAAACAAAGTGTGAAAATATGTTGTACCTGTCAGATGTGTTGTGTAATCTGGTTATCCACCAGCAGTCTGTGACATTTGCATTATTAAAGAGCTGTTGACATTGAAATGTTTGGAATGCTGCTCATGGGCATGTGTGGACTCATTACATGAGAGAATACAACACTGACACTGAAGTATTGACATGAACACAGGCCATTTTAGCTTTTTACATATGTGTACAATAACATGAAATAAATGCACATAAAATTCAAACAGTTGTAAAAATCAGGTTTGAAAACAATACACTTGAAGTTAGACAATAGACGTATAATAGACGTATAAAGTGTTTTTGAGATCCCTATATTGGTAGCAAATTTTAATTAGATTTATACGGGTCAGGACACAACTTCCGCTCTCACCTGAACAGCCTGAAGGCTCATGAATATAAATTAGTTCCTGCTGAAGTTTCAGGACGTACGGCAAGCGGTTTGCTTTTCTCTATTTAAAATGCAGTGCTTGTACTGTTTTCTTTTTTAATGTAAAATACAAAAAGTGCTTGGCTTGTGAATTTTAAAGGAGTCATATGGCGCGTCGTATGTGTCTTTGGTGTGATATAAGTCGCACATGCTTGTTTTCGACACGTAAAATTGCAAAGATCTCAGTGTCAGAACAAAAGGTGCGTTTTATCGAAAAGCGAATGCTCACCCAGACCTGCCTGAAACGCCTCGTGTAACCACACCCCCACAAATCTACGTCAGTTCGTGGTATGATACGTAAGGTGGGCGTGTCGGTACAATTGCTTTGCAACCTGATTTTCCAAATATGGTAAGATTATTCGACCAATCATTACGCTCTGGTTAACTGGCCAATCGCGCGTTTCAGAGCGACGAGCTTTGTAAAAAATCCGCGCTTTTCAGAGAGACATACAGACATGCACAGTATGAGGAAAATATAACGTTTTTAAACCTTAAATCGTTTATTGACATTAAATGACTTCTAAAACAAAGGATAATAATATGTTTTTGATTTATTCTTGAACATTGTACATTCAATTATGTATAGACAAAAACAAAACACTACAATTAATTATTAATATTAAATAATATTTTCCGCCACTGCATTTTTAAGCAATAATTATATTATATCTTGCCTGAATACCTCAAATAAATGAACTGAATATTATTGGCAACCTACCAGTGACGACGGCGTTTGTCCTTCATCCTCCGGAGGAATAAAATGTAATGATGCAGTTTATCTGTCAATTAAATACAAAATAATCTACTTCTGCATTCTTTAGGTTAAATCCCACATGGATCAATGGCAATCTAGTAATGCAGGTTGAAATGTTAACGTTGCAATCATTTTCCGACAGTTGTATTCACCTGAATGCAAGTTCATACAGGTAGAGCGGGCGCGCGCACGCACGCACACACACACACACACACACACACACACACACACACAAACGGACACACACACACACGCCCTTCTGCACACAACAGGTACTAGAAGCAGGAAGCGCTCGTGCTCTCGGACACATTGAATCCAACATGCAGGATCAAACGATTCTATTCAAAAAGGATATTTTGTAATCACACATATTTGATTTCGAACATTTGAGGAAGACTTGCGGAGGACGATGGGCTCGTGTTTGGTTCCTGTGCTCACTGGATTCATTTTAATGCACATTCACCAAAACTCAGGTGAGTCACAAAGCGCCACACCAAACACACAGCTGCTGAATGAACTCATACACTAGTTACTCTCTGTATTCCTCTTGAATATTTACAGAATTTAAATCTATAAAATGAATGAAATGTTTGTGAATGTAAAAACATGATCTGAGTCTGAAACAGACGCTATAATGGTGAACGCATGTTTGAAGTTGGAGACACGACTGCGTTGAGGCCTTAAATGTATGCGATGTTGTTTATTCGTATATGCATATTTAATAATAATAATATAAGCTATAAAAACACTGTTTCTTAGTGGTATTAATAGTAATATTTGCATTTACGTCAGCTGAGCTTAAAAATGACATGAGTTAATGATTGAACATCAGTTTGTTGAAGGGCGGTTTGTTGTAACATGCAGGGAGAGAAAACCATTTACACTTTCACTGTTGTGAACTCCAATGCATATCTCTTGCCTGCTTTTCTATTGACATTCCACCTTAACCTACAACAAGCTTTCATTTGCAAGGCCTTTAAAGTGACCAACACAGTGCTTTGATGAGTTTATGTTTGCAGCTGGGTTTTTAAAACTAATGCACATTTTATTTTCTCGCGTGCATTTATATTTATTTGAATAACTCATTTGGAGTTTTATATAGTTGCAGAAATGGATCACTTTCTTGAATTGAGAGTTGAGTCTTTAGATTACACGGTGCATCATTTTCATTTACATTCAGGCATTTGGCAGACGCTTTTATCAAAAGCAACTTACATTGCATTATGGTATACATTTATACACAGGTATCTGCAATCCCCTGGGATCCAACACACAACCTTGAGTTGTTAACGCAATGCTCTTTTCACTGAGATACAGGAAAGCTATATTAATAAGTGGTTACATCATGGTTTAATATATTTAATATAAAGGGAGTTGTTTTATAATGGAGTGAGATGGGCGTGTCGGCTGATTCATATCTACTGTAGTTTTGTCACAAACATGAGTAAATATTTGCGGACAACGCAATGACATTTGCATGGTGTAACATGAAACAGTAAACAACTTTCACTACCTGTGTTTTGTTGAATTTTTAACTGTTACATTTGTGCAATCCAAATCATGTCTGAACTTGTGAGTGTCTTCCTATTAAGTATGAGTCTTGAGAAACAAAGCAGCGTGTCAAACTTTAAATCATGTTTCAAAAAACATCTGAAGATTTGTCTTTTCCATTAATACTATGCATTATGTTTTGTATTTAAACTTTGAATGAAACTTTGATGTATTTAAACTTTAAAACAATGAAAATGTATACATTCACTTTGTCCCCAAAATTCACTTACTTACCTTATCAAAAGACTTTTTGTAATACAGGATTTCTCATGTTTGTTCTGTGTAAATCAGGCTTTTGTGTTTTTGTCCCTTTTCTTTTATGTGGGTTGCAATCTCTATTCATCCATGTTGCTTATTTACACAGATCCACGTTCAATAAAAAAAGTATTGTTCTGTTGGGTTTAATGTTGGTTTGTCTCTGCTTCATTTCAGTTTGTAATGTAGGTAACAAATTATGAATTATTATAATTATTAATATTATAAAATTACAATCGATTTATTGTTCTGTATGGTTTTATCATGTACCAGCATCAATTTAGTTTGAAATGCCGGTGTTAAAAAAGGTACAATTAACTCTCACAGTGTATATATATAATCCACACTTTGAGCGGGTGGATTATAAATGCACTGTGAGTGTTAATTTGTCAATTTTTAACACTGGTGTTTTTACTGTGTGTATACAGATATTTTTATTATTATAATATTAATATTTTAAAACTGAAATTAATTTATACTGCACAATTATTTATTATGATTGGATTTTTTGCAGAGTGTTATAAAATCGAGGTGACTCCTGACAGTGACACTACAGTATTCTTCAGAAGAAAAGCTGGACAGGATCTGAACTGCACTGCATGTAAGGGTGAAGGCCCATCTGAAACCTGTCAGAACTCTGATCTAAAACTTGATGATCCTGTACTCACCACTGTGAATTTCAACTGCTCTCAACCTGGAGATGTCTTTAATGTGGAGATCAGCCAGGGCATTGGTAAGAAATATTTGAGTCTTCCAAGAAACAACTTGCAAAAAGTCATGATTAACACCTAAAGCACTTTCTGAATTTATTTTTATATAATCATCAAGAGTAAAATCGTTTACTAACCCAGAATTCAACTTCTTATTGTGATTATTTTGTTCTCCGAATGCAGATTGCACGGCAACAGTCTGCAACAACATTGCCGTACATCCAGATTCTACCCGGTTCCTGGATTTCACCAGATCCTTTATCTGGGATGTAAAGGTTCCTTCGTCCAACACTGTTCAACTGGACTTTCCAGCACCAGGAATGAGGCAGATCAAACCATCAGAACACTGTCTAACCAAAAACACTTACACCATCATTTCATTTCACCGTGCAGGACGTACCAGCATTGGCACGTTTTGTAGGAATGGTACGATCAGTCGAATCCAGGTCTTGTATAAGGGCCGTGTAGCTCTGGAGGTTCCAAAAGGTACAGAGCTCAACCCATCTGACTTCAAAGTGTCCGTTGGACCGGAGTCAAAAAGTAAGTGATTTGGAACACTTGAGTGAAATGCTGCCCTCAAACTTTGTGGTGCGAACTGTTGGTTAGTGCACGGCACTTGTGACGTTTGGGCCAGGATCATAGTTCTAGAGTCACCATTTGCTTGTTTATTGACTTTGTGAGATTCAAGTGTTTGTCAATAAAATGTCTTTCTCTGGATCTCTAGCGTTGGTCGAGGTGGACTCAAAGCTGCCCAGAGGAGAATCATTCGAAGACTTCTTTACACCAGAATACACAAAAGGGTTATTGAGGGAACACAACATCAAATGGAACTTTGCTGTGGAGCCCTCGCACAATTTTACTGTTAAATATCTTGATAAAACTGAACCTGAATGCCAAACAGGGGCTGCCTCAATTGAGTATCTGTTTGAAGACCAGTCCGTGCTAACAAAGACATTAAAGAACGATCCCCCGGAAAATAAAAAGGGAGATTTCAGCATGACTCTTGCCAGTTGCAATGCAAAGAATGGGCTTTCTTTGAACTTCGAGGTGTCTGTGTTTAGAGGTGGAACTCCAAGTAAGGGGAACACACAGAGTTGTTGACTTTGTAAGGTTATTTAGCTGGAATATGCCGTGCTCCAGATACATAACATGCTGTTTTATTTATTGTTCAGAATTTTGCAGTGTGGATCTTCAGAACGAGGAGGGATTGAGTCTACAAGTAGAAAAGAAAAACCCAATGTCCTACTGTGAAATGAAAATGAATTCTCTGGTGCAGGAGAAAATCGTGGTACCTGCAGGGAGCAAAGTTGAGTTGTCCTTCCTCGACTGCTCTGTAGATGATCTACAGCTGATGGCCACCAAAACCATCGGTAACACAAACACTGATTTCTTTGACCCAGAACATGCTTTTGAGTGGTTCTACACTTTTAATCCAAATTTCCAAACCCTGTTCTCTTTTGTCTTAGATTGTCCTAGTGGGTCTACATGTGCTGTGAGTGGGACTGATTTAACCATTCCGTCACTGGACACTTGTCTGCCTGCCCTTCACCAGTTTACCTGGCTCCTCCGTGTACCTGCAGGATCCATAGATCTGTCCGCTCATAAGGGAGAATTACATCAATCAGTGCCAGAGAAAGAGTGTAATCAAATTACCTTCCTGGTCTCAGAGATTGGTGGCTCTAACATCGGCCAGTTTTGCTCTAATGGAGAAGGCACTATCCAGAAGATCCAGATCAAAGGGAACGTTTCCATTACTGCAACTCCCAAAGGTGCACAGGGCTTGAGTCAGGAGAAGGGACCTCTCTTAAAAGCAAGCTTGAATCCAAAATTCTCAGGTAAGCTTAGCTCCCTAGATAAGCAGCACATTGACTCTTTGAATGTTGATGATTTTGATGGGAATTTGCTTTCTGACTCACAGAGAATGTAGTGTACTCAGTTTTACCACTTGTTATGGGATCCACATATCTTACGACACCCAACTGGCCCGATGGTATGATGCCGTCCACCTCCGTAACGTGGGCTGTGCAGGTTCCCTCAGATTACCAGGCAGAGCTAATGTTCACCAACGTCTCTCAACCCAAGTGCGCCTCGGGCCAAGCTGTAGTCGAGATATGGTCGCAAGATTTGCAGTTGATTCAGTCTTGGAGAGATCAAACCCTTCCACCCACGGTCATTCAACAACAAAGCTTCTACCTTAACATGTCAAACTGTGAACCCAAAAGTGAACGCTTTGCTGTGCTGGCTAAGATAACTCTGCAGAGGGAAACCAGTAAGCACAAATCCCATTTGGGCTTAATTTATATATCGTTGCATGTTGATTCTGGTCTTGATGTGTTAAGGACGATTGGGTTGCTTTCCCTGAAAGTACTCTTTCTGATTTTTCTCCGTACAGAAAAGTTCCTGGGTATTATCTTGGCAGTAGTCGGGATCCTGCTTCTCCTGTTAATCATCGCACTTATTGCTGTTTGCGTCATTCGAAAGTGAGAGTTCTCTTGCAGGTTGTTATTTCTACATTAGTCTTGTACATGATCTGACTATTTACTTGCCTTTTTTGTCAGGAAAAAGAAACCTATGGCCAACAGATCCTCCATCTATATGCCCAGAGGAAAGCCTATCCTCCCAGGTAATGCCACCTTTCCCAAAACGAGAGCAGACAATGAGTCCCACGTTTACGCCTCAATTGAGGAGCAACCTGTGGTGGACGGTAACACCGGACCCTGGAGCAACGGACATCAGGTGGACACCTACCAGCCGTACACCGGACCCACTGACTCCATACCAGCGGTTACGGAATCTTCCCCCGAATATACGCTGGATAGAGGAGATGGAAGATCAAGGGACAAAGATGCATATCAGCCTTTCCTAAACCCAACCAGCACCTTTATGTCTGCGAGGCCTCGTACGCCGCTCATATCGCAGAGCAGCTTAGGATTCGAAGACCGCAGGATGGTGCAGAATGAGCTGAACACTTTTAAGAGCGCTGGGGATATAATTCCCATCCGTTTGTCCACCGATTTATCCAGATTACATCCACAACTAGAGTCCGATTCGGATTCGTTTCATGAGACAGAATATGAGGAGGCCATGTAGTGATGAGCAGCTGATATATACAACTCTGACTTCATGTACAATTTAACGGATAACCTGCGTGTACGTCAGTAAAACCCATCAGCAACAAGTCAATTGGCACACACGCTTATAGAGAGTGTATTCGGCAAAGCTGAAGCTAAATGTTGGCCGCAATCTTTCGCCGCCCTGGTGGTCACACTTGTATTTTACATGTTTAGTTTGTTGTTCTTTTAAAGATTTTTAAGACTTGTTTTATTGCCTAAATGTACAGAATTAATGCTCTTGTTGGAGCTGTTTGTGAACTCAAATGAACCCTCCAAGCCTTGGTTTCAACAGTGGTGGTTTAACTTTGCAACTTGGTTACACAGATATAATGTATTTCTCATTTTAAATCTTGCTTTTCTGTATGTTTGTGCATTCCTAAAATAAATTCTCAGGTGTTTTAATGTACTTTAGTCTGGGATATTAAAAATGGGTCTTTCATTTTTATACCATCACTGTATAACAGTAAGTCCATCTGACTCATGTGCTGGATTTCAAAATCCATGTCTTTCGTGTGAGGAGCCGCTGTTTACTGAAAATCCTCCATCTATACTTTAAAATGTTGGTTTTAAACACTTTTTTAGTCTGTGTGTACAGAATAAATGTAGCTTTTTAAGAATTAAAACTATCGGATATGAATCTGCAATATAACATTTTTAATATTAAATTAAATTCTATAAATGCTGGGTTATTTTCAACCCACGGTTGGGTCAAAAAATGACAAGCCCAATGGTTCTAATTGAGCCTGTGCCAGGTTGTTTTTCCACCTCTTTTTTTCACCATTGGGTTTGTCTGTTTTTCACCTAACCATGGCATTTTTAGGATGTAATGCGATTTCCTATTGCATATTAAAGTCACCAGAAAGTGATCAGATTATTTGAAGCATTTCATAAACAAAAATGCGTGGAGAATATGTAAAACTTTTTGAACGATGGATATATTACTATTCCGTGGAAATAAGTGTAGCAAAGAGTTTATTGCAGTGAAAGGTAATTTAAAGCTAGCGTTATGAAACAATCCTCATTATATTGATCAAAGATCAGAAAAGTTATACCATCCCACAGGTAACATTTATACAGATTTCTTCTTTGTAAGTCGCTTTGGATAAAAGCGTCTGGTAAATGACTAAATGTAGATTTGAAACAACTCAATGTTAAGTAAGTGAGACAGAATAAAACATTTTGGGTGAACTGTTCCTTTAATGGATCATGAGCGGAAAAAAGTAAAGTTACATAACCTAACACTGGTAGTGGATATTTTAATAGTTATGGAATAGCGTGCTTGTTAAAGTTATGAAGCAAGACAGGAAAAGTGACATAAAACTTATTTTATTTATACAAATACAAAAAAATTAAAATGTACAGACACTATCCAAGGAAACCCACTTTCTGTCGTTTGTTGCCCAGACTTTCTTCTTTCTTCAGCAGTTTCATGAGAGGAGCATGAAGAGATTTCCCCACACGCTTTCCAGCCTGAAACATCAAAATACAATAAGGCATTCATATCAAACAGCAGAAGAAATCTAAATATTTACTCAAGCTATGAAAAGACATGATCTGATACAATAATTACAATCAAAAGAAACTGTAATTGTATGCGCATTCCGACCTCTGTCATCTCAAAGATGCTCTCGGGGTCCAGACTGCCCCTTCCCATCTTCCTCACACATGTGACCGTCCCTGTGTGTGTGACTGATATCATAACACTGGCCACTGAACACGCCTTCTCCTGCAGGGTGGCATCTACCACGTGTCTGTGACCGATCTGAGCGACACAAAAACAATACATGACAAATACATGAACACACACACAGTGCAAGGAAAGAGAGATGGATTGTGGGTGCTAGGGTGTGTCTGTACCTTGCACAGGGTTACGACACAGGGAACATTCTCTACATTAAGCCTCATGCAGTCATAAGGGTCGTCCGACAGCTCGATCTCTTTTCCCCCCTCCTCATCCTCAGATATTTGCACTTTGGAGATCCTGATATAGAAATAGAGAGTTAGGTAAATTCATCATCACTTTTTGAGGGTACCCACAATTTAAATGAAATATTAAATGATTCGAATTTAAAGTGGATTATTAGAACAGGGATGAATCGACTTTTCAGTGAACAAATGTCTGGTTTGGCTCAATATAGGAATAAAGAGCAGATTCAAAAACAATGAAAAATGAAAGTACAAAATCTACTACAAGAATTTATATTCACTTAATAAACGCTTAACTTTTCCAGCTCTGGAAATCACGATTTAACGTTCGCTGATGTTTCCAGGCTTTCCATGACTGTGGAAACCCTGATCCTACAGTCATGATGAATCCAGACAGGGAAAGATGAGTCAACCTGTCACTCACCGCGTGTTGAACAGAGCAGCTTTTATTGCGATGGACATCGCATCAAACAGGTTTCCATCACACTGCAGCAGCTGTGGACACAATCACGCATTAAACTTGATCAGCATCCAGATATCACAATATTTACCAATTGCCTCATTGACAGATGCCGTTCACTCACCAGTACGTCCACATACAACACCCAACAGTGCTCTCCCGGAGAGATGCAGAGAGACCGCAGATCAACACTGCGTCTGTTGTTAAACACTTTATACAGGGTGTTGCTAAGCTCCACCCCCAGCTCCTCTCCGCCCCGCCCCTCAAACTCAGGGGTGGCATTCGCTGAGCTAAAGAATCAAGAATATGTTATTTTGTAGGATGGAGAGTAAACAACATTACGCAGTTGTACACAACAACGTAATCTCTACACACGGACTGACTTGTATGACATTTGCTGAATCAACATATTTCTTCCACTTTCTTTCATCCGTACTTTTCAACACCATATATCATTGTGTGAAGTTGTATTTGTAAATAAAATGGACAAAACAATATCGGTAAACACAAAACAACATTTAAACACTCACCAGTCGACAAAGAACTCTAGATAACCTTCATTTGGTACCATGGGTTTGGGTTTACTAATCTCTGCCTTGATTCCTACAAGAACAACCGTGTGACCCTGTTGTGAAGTAAACCAGAAAACATGTAAGTGTTAAAGTCAAGTCACTAAACAAACTGTTATTATGCAAAGGACCTTTAGTATAAAACAAGCATCTGAAGTGTCTGTATACACAGCTTACAAGACTGATTTTAGCAGAACCGTCAGTGTTGGACACCACATCTGTCTCGATCTCCATGTGTCTGTAGTCTTCACATCCTCGCCCGTCCAATCTCAGGTCATCCTGTCAATATCATTTATCATCATCATCATCATCATCATCATCATCATCATCATCATCATCATCATCATCATCATCAGAGAGCTTTACAGAGACACTCCTGTTGCTTGGGCCGAATACCGGTTTCAAGGTATACCGAGGTTTGAAAGGGTCAAGGTTTCATAACCATGGGCCTGTATGAGATTGACGGTATGATAACCTTTCACAAAAGTATCACGGTATTAAAATTACAACACTAAAATGTGTTATTTTCAAATGTCGGCGTATACAAACATCAACTGGACACGAACACATTTTATTTTCAACCAACATTCCTAGAACATATATGTCAAAGCCTTAAAATTATAATACTCTTTCAAAATTTCTTATTTTTGTCATAACCCCTATATTAGGTTTAAACATCAAACATTGCATTACATGACGTCATTCATTATTTTTGTAAACACAGTACCCTGGAAACGGTATCACATAAAATGAAACCTCGTCCCGTTCAAACCTCGGTATACCGTGAAACCGGTATTCGGCCCCATGCCTATTTCCTACCACCAGATAACCCAGAGGAACACTCAAAGCAAAAAGAAGTCATTAAAAGTGACATTATTTCCAAATAGTTGTGCATTTAAATGAAATAATCAGTATCGTTGTCATCTAAATCCGACTCACCCGAACTCCGTGTATTATATAAACCTTCTCAGCTTCGCTCAGGTGAACCGCTGCCATGTTTCAAAAGCACAGGTCGCCGCACAGTGCGTCATCAAAAAGCGTCGCATAGAGGGCGGAATCTGACCCGTGACGGCCAATCACGAATCCGTATGTACAAGCAAAGGCGGGGATTACAGTCGCGGGTGTAATTTGATTGGATGCTAAAAACGTCAGTATCCACAGCAGGAAGAACTTTTAACGCACATGTGTGTTGTGTATGGTGAATCTGGTGAGTACTGTGTAGTTAAATAGCGATGTAAAAACAAATGGACTCTATAAGTTCATCGCACGTAGCGTTAGATCGTTGTTGATAGAGTAGATTTGTGCGTTTAACGTGTAAATTAAAAACAAAATTGAGGTCCAAAAGCTGATGACAAAACCAAATATTCCCATTAATAAATTGATGTAGTTGATATGATGTACTTTTTTATGTTTGTCTCGATTGATTGACATTTCAAATAGTGTAATGCTGATGGTGCAGTTTTGACCGTCAAGCATAATAAAAACAAACACTCTTTCGAAAATGAACCATCGTTAACTATGGTAACATAAACAGTGGCTACCACACTTTTATTTGAATAAATCCTGCTGTTACTAAAACTGCTACTATAGTTTATACTATATTACATTTTGCATAAATTTTGGCCGATAGCCGATGATTCTTTAACATGGGAAGTCAATAACCGATATGTTGGCCGATAATCGGTATCTAGATATTAATATAACATTTCCTGAAACAAAAGGCAAACAGTGGACAACTGCTTTTATATGAAAACATTGACTTCAGAAAACAAGGTCACTGTTTTTGCCCTTAAATATCACGTACCAAGCCGACTTTACACTAGTTAAAGATCATTTAACCTGCTTCTGCTTTGTTTT
Source organism: Barbatula barbatula (assembly GCF_947034865.1). Classification (NCBI taxonomy): domain Eukaryota; kingdom Metazoa; phylum Chordata; class Actinopteri; order Cypriniformes; family Nemacheilidae; genus Barbatula; species Barbatula barbatula. Next base: position 1,298,293 of record NC_136784.1, read on the forward strand.
GGTAATAAATGACAGATGTTCTTCCGAGCATCCCAGTTTTCTTAATAGTCACAAGGTCTCAAGACAGAAAGCATTCAGACATTCAGACAGCAGTCTGATTCAAACATTATGCTTTTGTTCCTATAATCACACCTTTATAAATACTGTATCTACATACTGTACATACATCAACAATGTTTTGCTAATATCAGTAAGAGAAGATCACGACAGAAAGTCAATACTGCGTGAACCTGAAGAAGTTTAACCAGAGGAAATGGTTTATCGTCTATAATATATCGGCATGAATTTTTATTATTGACCGATAACATTAAAAATGACCATTTATCGCCTGATATGGGCGATAATTGATCGTGCATTACCAGTTTATACCGCAGAAGACCAGTATACTATATACATTTTTCTGCAGTATACTATAATTTACTACAGTAAAATAATATATTATATTATAGTATACTTTCATGTGAGTTTGACCATCTATATTCATATGTGCCATTGTATTTACGTACAACATCTAAAGCATGTAGTCAAGAGTAATGTCCAAATATATATACACAAAACCTTTTCCTTTTGGAATGTTTAAGTTAACAAATCTGGTTCTAGATATTATCACAACACAGTCTGTGTCTTGAGCTGTCTGATAGTCTTGAGTTTGTTGTGTTTTCATTTACAGGTTTTATTTTTAGGTTTAGGCATACACGTTGTAAACAAACTGAACCATGATGCTCCGTGACAGTGAAGCCAATGAACTGCTGTCATTTCTCACGCTGGAGACGAGACCTGATGTCAAAGGTCGTGCTACAGAACACATTCTCGGTCTCACGGGAAACCCGGATGGGTGTCGGTACCTGCGGTCCAAACCAGACTTTCTCAAAGCCCTAGTGACTCTTACCAGTGACGCTTCCATCGCTATAATCAAAGACTGTTATCATGCCCTGATTAACCTCTCAGCGGACGAGACCCTTCATCAGCCTTTGGTCAAGGAGACGAACATATTGCCCACCCTGTTGCAGAACTTACAAGACCCGGAGTATGTGTTTGCCGATCGGATCTGCACGATTCTCAGCAATCTCACCCGACATGCGAGAACGTGCAAAGTTGTGTTCAGGGTTCTCCAAGAACAGGATATAGGACTGGCGAAAGTGGTGGAGATCTTCTGTACAGACGGGTTTAATAAGAAAGCATCGCTTCATTATCTGGGACCGCTGCTGTCCAACCTCACACAGCTGCCTGAGGCCAGACGCTTTATTCTGGACAAAGAGAGGTAAGACCTGGACAAAGAGAGGTAACCTATGGTACATTGATGTTTGTGTACCTTCAGCATTTTCAGAATTTGAAATAGTTTCGTGCACTTTGTAAAGCCGTCGTTATTTTGTACAGATGTGTGATTCAGAGACTTCTGCCATACACACAGTATGAGCAATCCACCACCAGACGAGGAGGGGTGGTGGGAACTCTCAGAAACTGCTGTTTTGACTATGGTAAGAGCTGTTTTTGGTTCTGTAGTTCAGTGAATATGTGATTTCAGACATTCCTATTATGACGGTTTGCGTATATTGCTTAAAAATCCCAGGTGGAGCAGTACAAGTGAACTATTCTGTAGGGTAGGGGTCAACACATTTCATGCATTGTTGAGAAACCTAATGTATAAACTTATTTGTAGATTGAATGGCTCATGTAACTTCATTATTATGCTGCTGTCAAATCCTGGTCTTATTGCTGTGCAGTACCAGTCAACCACGAGGAAACACTGCTATCATTGCCTGTTATAATTTTCTTGTAGTTGTCATGTATGTGTAGCTGTTAGTATCTGTATATGTATTTATTGGACCACGAGTCTGGAAATAAAGTTGATGTCTTAGTAAAAGAAAAGATTAGTTGATTAGACTAAAATGGCCTTTCTTGCATGATAAAGCGTTATAATGTCATATCTCTAATGTCTAACCTATTGTAATTGTTGTTGTTTTTCTTTTGTCTCTATATTACTTATTTCAGATATGTGTAAATGTATCTCTAATAAGTATTTTCAAAGATGCTTTGCAAAAAAACGTAATACATTTGAACTGCGTCTGCTGTTATCAACAATTACCGACTTGAACATTTACATTTTTTATTTATTATTTAATGTGTTCGAAATGAACATTTGTCTTTTTCCTTTCAGCTCATCACGAGTGGTTGCTAAGTGACGCTGTTGATATTTTACCGCATCTTTTATTGCCATTAGCCGGACCTGAAGAACTCTCAGAAGAAGAGAATGAAGGTAAGTTATTAAATTGTTCGTAAAAAGTATATTGCATGTTTGAGTGTGTGTGTGTGTGTGTGTGTAATGTGTAGTCTGAAAACACACTGCTAAAGCAGACCATCCCATGATAACTTCTGCAACACTGATCTCTGTCCTGTAGATGGCGCTGTTTGTTCAGTTTCAAGATTCAAGTTTTGAGCATCACGAGTGAATAAATGATGATTATTTTTGAGTGAACTTTCCCTTTAACAAAGAGAGGTTGTTGTGGAACAAATACAGTGGAAATAAAACATTTTTTGTTCCACGCGATTTGTTCAGCCAAAATCTCTAGTCTGAGCCTGCGGTTTCATAAAAGCTGTTTGAAATGTTTTTCTTTTCATATTTTTTCATCTTTATAGATCATGTTCTTTCTGTCCACAGCATCTCATAAGCAGTCTGTTTTGTTCCTTATAAAGAAAACTCAAACTCGCATATAAGTTATAAACACTCGCGTCTCTATAAATCAAGTACTAAGGTAAACGTCACATGATGATCTTTACTGACCTTCACCTGTGTGTTTTTAGGTTTGCCAGTGGATTTGCAGTACCTGCCAGAGGATAAAAAGAGGGAGACTGATCCTGACATCCGGAAGATGCTCTTAGAAACCCTGATGCTGGTAAGAGCATCACAAACCTAAACGACCCATTTAATGCCAAAATACACAGTATAGACCATTTTGTAATTGATGTCTATGCTTCCTGTATGTCACTTTGACTTCATTTCAGTTTATAATCTGGTCACATTTAGCTTACAGCTACTAAAGTGGGCCGAAATCTAATGAAGAGCAAGAATGTATATCCCATCACGAGGGAGTTTCATAAATGGGAGAAGGATCCGCATGTGATCTCGGCCTGTGAGAAACTCGTCCAGGTAATGTGTAACTCAGTAATCTAAGAGATATTTTTGTTTAAATGCTATTTGTGTGACCGCAGTTTTGACACGGAAATGCAAAATAACAATATTTTCGGCTCGTTCCCCAATTTGTATTTACAGTAATGAATTAACAACTGGCACACGGTCTTTCGTTGTGTATCATCAGAATAAAAATGTCTGTTCCCCCCTAGACTTCCACTGTAAGTGAAAATGAGTATTTTTCAAACACAGGATGTTGCATTAACACTTCATAATACTTTATAAGTGTTTGCGTATCCTGAACGGCTTTCTAATGAAAGTAAAATAAGCAGTAAAATGTATTTTTTCATTTGTGAGCAGAATGAATAGTAATCTGTTTAATGGAATCTTAATTCATCAAATCATCCCATTGGAGACCAGTGTATCGTGAATCAGTTTTTGTCAAATGAAATTATTACATCCCTGCAACACGAGTCCAGATCCTTCCATGCGCTCTCATTGTTGTGCTTTGGAAGACCCCAGACGGTCGACAGATTCCCGTCTTCAGTTTATAAGTTCGGCCGGAGAAAATAGGAGACACAAATTTGGTGGAAAAAACTTGTTTGAGCTGTGGCACGTGTATATTTGGGTACAGCCCCGTGGAAAAGATGTCACAGGGTCTCCTATTAAAGCATGATATTCTCCATAACGTCTGGGAGATCCCTTTAGAACTCCAGGCCAAAAGCAATGGTTCGGTCATTTGCCGCAACCCAACCATTTTAATTACCGCCCATAAAATGCCTAATATGCCGAGCGCAGAATGAGGCTAATATTTATCCAGGATTAACGGTCGCTTTTTCGTAATAAAGCAGTTGTTTTTTTACCAACAAGAGTTTTAACAGCTATCACATTACAGCAAAGTTTTTCCAAGTCATTGGCTTCCCGAAATTGCTTCTTGAGAGTGACAGTAAAACTGCAGTGCTGTTTCATTACGGCTTTACTCTTAAACCTCACGTATGAACCTAATGAACGAAAGCATTCGAATTAATCCGAGTTTCACGTGTCTTTGACGAAGGTTTTGATTGGCGATGAGCCGGAGGCGGGAATGGAGAATCTGATGGAGGTGGAGATTCCTCAACACGTGGAAGAAAAACTCAAGGACTCGGATGCCAAGGAGCAGCAGCAAATAGAAAACGAAGCCCAGGAATCGGAGGAGAAGAATCAGAAGGAATCTCAAAAGGGTCTGGGGAGATGAACACAGCTATACAGACTCAAATACAGATATTTAACAATGGGATTTTGCGAATGGATTTTTTTGCATTTCGATCCACAGGACACAGGTTTCTTCACGTGATGAAACCGCTTATTGACTGACAACATGACATAAATGTGCACAATCTCAACAGCTGTGGTGATGATGATGAAGCCAGCAAACATGATCATTACACACTTTTAAGAGTCCTCTTTAAAATCTGTCCTATATGGTCAAACCTGTACTATAGTTAAATATGTAATACGTCTTTTGCATGGACGCTAATAAAGAAATCTTACGCCTACGGAGTAATGTAGTGACGATATACACCAGCAGGGGCTTACGTGACCACACAAAAACATTTTCTTGACTCCTTTGCTAGAAAACCTTAGGAGAACGTTCATTAAATGTTCCACACAAAAAGCAAAGTTAGACCTGAGAAGATCTAATGATGCATTTGCAGATGACGCTTGTAGAAGTATTTAGTTTAAATCCAATGAAATGTAATTCATACGTTGTAAGTGTGAGATATTTTTAGGGACACTGCGTATTGATGTTGCATTGTCTTTAAAAGTTGGTAAGAATTTGCTATGGATTTATTTGGTTATGCAGACACTTGAAAACGTGAGAAAGTTCTGCATTTGGGCAATTCCAACATTATGGACGTCATATTTTGCGATATGGATGCTCTGAGAATGAGCTTGTTATGAATTTAGTGAATTATATTTGACTAAACCATGGTTGATATAGTCTAAACATAAAAAAATGTCTTTAAAACAAAACAAATTTTCTACTTTAAAAAGGGAAATAAACATGCGTTATGGATGTGACAATAGAAGGATGTTTTGGGGAGACGACAAACTTTGTAGGGTTTCTGTGAAATAAAATGCACGATCCTGAAGCAATAATACGGAGAAGGGATGCCTCTATAGAACATAAATAGTGACTTTATTTTCATTTTCACGTGTCCGTTTATGAGGAATATGTGACAAACCTGAAAATGGCATTAAAAATAACTAAAGATAAAACACACTTTCTCTCACATGGTTATTTGAACCACCAAATGTTAATATCTGTGCTTTTATCAAAACCATCATTTTTTCATTGTAAGGTTGACATTTTCACGGAATTGCCCACATGGGGGTCATGGTCATAAGAACATGAACGGCTGCTTCATCATAGACTATTTGCATTCATTTCTCATCCGTCTATATACCCAAGGCCATATTTATTCAGACAATTGTTGAGTTTTAAAGTGAAGATTCAGGTTGTGCAGGATGTGAGATGTTGAACAGGTGGTAAGGAAATTAAGCAGGAATCACAGAGAAAGCAGATGGATGTACGCCACTGAAAACACTCTCCTGTGATTTGTACAGCGGGGAAGCACAAACCAGGAAGAATAACAAATTACTGAAAATCAGTCAAAGTCTAGCTACCGCTTAAATAAACGTCCACAGGGGTTATCGTCACCTCGGTCTGGCCCGTAAAAGCAATTCTGAGCTTGTAAGATATCAGATTTTCTTTGATATTGTGCTGTACGATTGCCTCCTTCGCACAACAGGTCAAATTGAACCTCTTTAAACCGCGGAAACGAGAATGAGAAGGCCAGCGTGAGGTCAAACCGGAGTGAATTACCGTCGGATGAAAGCTCGGTCTGAGGTTTCTGTCGCAGCGAATGAATGAAGTGACTGAAAGCTGCCAGCGTGAGATGTGACCCGCGTCGAGTGGATGACACGGGCTGTAATGAGTTTATGTTCAGATGTGTGGAGAGATACGTTTATTTCGACAAAACACAGGGATCATAGCTATCCTGATGGGTGGTGGTTCATTGCTTAAAATCTTAGAGGTTCAAAACTCCGACTGCGGCAAACCACCAACTGAGTTTGGAAATACGGTTAAAAGGGTTCATCATATTTTATTTATTTTTACTTGAGTACACATATGCTGTGAGTTATATTAGCTTTTAGTGCCAAAAATGATCGTAATTGAGTTTTTCCAGCCTACCAGTGGTATACTTGTAAGTGTGCTGTTTTAATACTACTGGGGACAAAATTGTTGAAAGTTTCATTAAAAGTATTCTTGTTTAAAGTACACAACAGTACGTTTTCCATTTGTCCTACAACTTGTAGTCGATGAAGTATCTCAACCACTTGCTCCGTATATAGGTGCTTGTAAATATTCATCTTAAGTACTTAAAGAAACAACTACAAGCCAAGTGTCTTTAAAATACGTCATTATACTTTTAACTATACGTATCAAAAGATTGAGCACAAGTGTAGAGCAGCACATATACTTTAACTTTCCTTATAAACAAAGCACACAAGTACGCTTAAAAGAAGCACGCTAAAAGCAACCTTGAATAAACCTTTTTATCCACGTCTCTGAGCTCTTATTATAGGCGTTACTGTTTTGGTGTATGACGTCAGAAATCAAAGGAACATTTTGCAGCTCAGTTTCAATAAATGGTCTTTTTGGACTGCGGAGAATGTTATAAGTTCCTAAAATGACCTACAATGTGTTTTCATTTACATGTAATAACTTTGTATATTGATCATAAAATGACCAAGCTGGCGAGTTTTATTCAATTCATACGACGAATAAAGCAATAGATAAACAGAAGGGTCGACTCGTGTAGGCCTACCGTATACATCTACAGCTTATACAGTCATTTTGAAACATACCAGACTTAAATTGAATGGAAATGGTATTTAGTCTTTCAGTACGCACGTGCTGGTTCCTCACCAGCTTTAACCAGCATCTAAACATACCTAACCTGTTTTTTTCACCCGAGCCACAGAAGTGGATTTAGTTATCGGACATGATTTCGGTGCACAGTGGCGGGCGATAAATGTTTGCCGTCCTTTTCACCTTCTCATGAGTTTTAACCTAAATATGACACGTTTCATATCCTAAACCCCATCGTTTATAAATCAGGCTAACACCAGTGTTTGGACCGTGGAATAAACCTCCTGCATCCCCTCAGATCAACACACGGTGCCAAATGGCTCGGCTTCACGGCTACTTCTGGCAACTGCACTCGGGTTCATTGACTTGGATACTCGGCTGTTTTTTTGTTCCCTCAACAGTTCAACTTTACTGCCTAATTGGGTTCTTTCTTACTGACCACAGTGAAAACATATCTGTGTTTAAACAGCTGAAAACTACAATTGAGCATCTCAAGAGCGTAGTGAACACTTGAGGAGAGAAAGGTGTGCGCGCACTTCCCCGGTCATCTCATCAAAACCGGCCAGTTCGTAAATCAGTAAATTTGATCTTGAAATGTTTAATGCGGTGGTATAAACCACACGCTTTCTTGGACGGACGTAAGCTCCTAAGATTTGGCCTTTCTCACCTTCATATTTCTGTCATTGGCAGGACAATAATATTTTCATTGCAACCTAGAATTCAGCGGTTTAAAGTCCAAACGCTATAATTTAGTTTCGCCCGTCGCTTAAAGGAAAGTTCCGGAACGAAGTTAAGCTCCGTGGCCAGCATCCGTGACATCATTTTGATTACCACAAAAATAATAAGACTTGTCTATCAGTTAAAAATAAAGATTGTGGTTATTGTAAGGCCTTTAGAACAAGGAACATGGGCAATAAAATTACAAAGCACACGTCTCCAAAATCACAAGACTTAAAGGGACGGTTCACCGAAAGAATCCTGTCATCGTGTCAACTAAACTAAAACTTGTGACTCTTTCTTCAGTCAAACACAAAATAAGATACTTTGGGAAATGTCTGTGCGATTTTGTGTTCATACAATGGAGTTTAATGAACATTCTTCAAAATATCTTGTGTTCTGCACAAGAAAGAGAGTCAAACAGGTTAATACAACAGTTTACGGATTGCAGTTTTGAGATATAAAACGACATTTAATCAGCTTACATTTCTAAATTTAATTTGTAAAAACGGAGGTTGTTCAAGAGAGCAAACTCATAAATGGAGTCTTCCTGTTTCAACGTCACATAGACTGAACTTTTGTTTGTTATTGGCTGAATGTAGGACGTGAAAACGAAAGCACACGTGCATTAGTGTTCATCTCAAACTCGTGTTTTGTTAACATGAACGTTTCAGCCCATTTTCATCACGTTTTAAAGACCTGTGATGTTGTGCTACCTGCACTTCCCCACCCGGAGGGTCACAGAACTCCAGCGGGCGATGAAGATGGATTGAAGGGCGTCGACAGCACTGAGAACGTCAGCATGAGAGAAATTCAAATTATTGAGCCCAGAAGTGCTTTTGCCGCCCTCGGTGTGACACGCCGAACGATGCTGTGGACTCTGCGGCTTTCAGTCTTCCGCAGTTAAATGGTATCTGATCCTTCACAAGGAGCGAGAGGCCGCCGTCGACCCCGTATCCCTTTCAGTCCGGTCTGAGCAAAACACACTCTGTCAAAATGTGGAGCGGCCAAGGTCGTGTGAGCGCGTCTGAGGTTCACATTGCTTCTGGCCTCGGTGAAATTTCCAAAGTTGTTTTTGTGAATAGAGTCGGTGTAACGTACTGCACGTAACACATTATAATGAACGAAGTGACAACCTGTACGACTCCAGATTTCTACCTTACCTAAAAGCAATATTTTCTTTGGCCCAACCACATTTAATTTTAGGAACACACCTTTGGGTGTGTTAGAAAGAAATATGTATTTTTTTGACTTTGTTGTCAATCATTTCCAAAAACAGGTTCATCATCTGTGTAAAAGCATCTGACAAATGTCTTAAAAGAAGCAGTTCTACATACATTATAAATCGTAAACATCTCACAGATGTCTAAACGACGTATGATGGGATACGTCTCCGAGACGTATTGCAGACAAGCAAACACTCAAAAAAGTACGTCTTGCAGACATCAAATAGACGTCACCCAGACATACAGTATGTGTGCTATCAGGGTAATATGGCGTTCGAGCCAACTCAGATTTCGGGTATTGCCGACCTCTATCCCAGAAGTAAACATCTGGAGCGGCAAACAAAGTCTTTTATCTGACCTCTGAACTCAGTCAACCCCGACCTCAGCGAGATTTGATGTCACAGACAAGATGCCGACTAGCCCTTAGCAACCGTAAACAAACTTTCACCATTTTTACAACACGTAATATGTATGAACATGAACGTTTATATACGATGTTTACGAACAAATGCTTTCCTTTAAATAGATACCATATAATGATCATCCGAGTTGTCTGGAATGCAGTATATGCGCCGTTTTTGATGATGTCACTTTGTAAAGACATGCTATTTGCACATACGCACTTAGGCTACTCGTGCATGCCTACTGAACATATTACATGTTGTCACCTTTTGCACAAATGTGCATTTTTGTACTGTACATGGAGGTAACCTGGCCACGAAATTTGCATTGTTGCGTAAATGAACGGCAAATGAAAGTTTTAGGTTAAAATAGTGTCATGTACGCACAGCCATATAGTTTAGACTGATTCTGCTGATACTGTTCACTTCTGAAACATTTGAAAAGATTACTCAAAAGTGTCTTCAGCGAGCGGTGATGTAGGCTACTCTGTGAATCTGCAGCGAGGTGCAGAGCACTGACAGATTTAGGTTCACATTTGTATCCAAAAGCACTGAAAGTGAATGAGTACGGCTCGGACACAAACATCTGCCTCCCATTTTAAACTGGACCACCTTAAGTGTGATACTCTCTCTCTTTAAGAGCTCTCTGGAGGACTCGACTCACGGCTCTGTTAAGGTGCGCAGATTGATTGCGTTCAATATGAATTGTATTTGCTTTAGACATACATCAGGTGTTAGATTTCAGCAACGGTTTACGACCGAAGAAAATTGATATAATTGTTCAACTATCGCTTGCTGGGTTTTTATTAAATGTGTAAAATTGATCGTTTTCCGTTTTTAAGCTGAGGGACCAGAAGTATGAGAGTGAGATTTAAACACCACATAAAATAACAATGAATGTTTAAGGATATCTGTAAAGTCCAAAAAACATAGACAAAAATCACATTTAAAAGATAAAAGCAATTAAGCAGTAAAAACTTGAAGTCTTTCACTTCCTTTGATTATTTGCTGGATATAACTTTACAAAGGTTCTTAAAATATCTTAGGAATATCTTCATAATTTGACTTTACAAAGGTTCCTAAAAAACGTTACAATGTAACTTTACAAAGGTTCCAAATTTCTTTTTTTATAAATCTCATGCAAAAACATAATCGTGTTTTATGGCTATAATTTTAAAACCGTATGATGAATTGTAAATTTTTAACAATGATATAAGTTATATACCGATAAACAGAAGTGACACATTGCAAACCTGCTCAAGAGTGAATTTAAATATCCATTCAGGACACATATTTCGATCTCATCCAGAACATCTTGCGGCCCGTCTGCCAAAACAGCAATGAGAGCAGTGCTGGTCTGTAATTCAGGGTGTATGTGTTTTGTTTGTTTTATGTGAAATGAGAAATGGAAGCTGCTCAAATGGCATCATACTCGGGCAGAACAGCTGAAGAATGAATTCAAGCTGGACTTTCTGTTTCTCAATCCACTCGCAGACGTAGCCTACTGAGGAAAAACACATGGTAGACGATGACCTAATGAAGGGATCAAGGTAAAGGATCGGAGAAGTCTGCAGATAAATTCTTGAGAAGGCAGAGTTGCGACTAATTTATGGGAAAATTGGCTTTTCCGTCGAGCGCGACGGCCTGTCATTATGCTGTTACGTCCACTCACGTAAAGGGATAAACTCTAATAGAAAAACTCTGTCAGGTCACAGAAGGACTTCACAGATGTGGGATCCACCAAAGGATGTGATCAGGAACTCAGTAATGATGTAATTGGATCATTATTTTCTCATTGGCCGATAGGAAATCTGATGATGCGGCACATGCTGCGGTTAAATGTGACTTTGGCTCACTCTTGTTCCGTTAAGTTTGGTACAGAAGTGAATTCTGGAAATTTCTGGTGTTAGGTTTTTATATTATTTACATAAAACCCATGTTGTGTGTCCAGATCCGACATTGACAACAAGCCTCACAGCTTTCATTTTCATTTGCAGGTCAAAATGCAGCTGTTTACTAGAATAAAATAAAATAACAGAGGTCTCTGATTATTAATATTTCTTGTGAAAAATATTTATTAAAGTGAATCAAACCGGATCACACGATTGGATTAAACTACATTTTAAATGTCTATTGACGTAGAAACTAAGAGTTCCGCTTTCCCCGGCATTAAAATAATATAAAAATAACATATTAACACAGAAACGGATACATGACTAAGTTTTCCCATTTTACATCATGAAAAACTGCATGGAAAGGTAAAAAGTGTCATCTACGCATCTATGGTTATCAATTCCATTCATTACACTGTTTGTGATTCCTATGCCGTATTTTAGGATTCATTCCCATAATAACATTCAGTGTATTTGGCCATGATGACATCTGGAAGCTCCACCCCTTTACACGCTTTTATTATGACGGGCTCTCTTCCTGTCAACCCTGTAATTTAGGCCGTCCGAAATTAAATCCGTCTAATGTACAACAGACAAGCAGCTCCGCCTGCTCTACTGTCCTCAAAGATGCAGACTGGTGGCTCGCGGGGGCCGTCCATCCCCTGTTTGGATGAGCACAGATCTGCTCAAGGCTCCCATTATCTTATTTTCTTACCGGCGAGAGAGCTGCGGTTCGGCCATCGCACGCTTCATTTTGAATGATCCGCTTTGGGTCCTCTAAGCTGTAATCTGTGATTGACACAAACTTTTTTAGACTGTGCCATACATGAGACTCAGTTTATCATATCTGGTTATCAAGTTAATAAATGAGTTGTCTTGGCCTAGGACAATCAAAATAAAAACAAACAAAGCAGGAATGTTGTAAAAGTGCTTCCTCCCCTCTCAATCCGTTCACACAGAACAATGAAAATCACAACCTTGAAAGTTACGGGAATATACAACTTGAAGTTCACCAAAAATCTAAATTCTTTCATCATTATTTTACTTGTGTGACTTTCTTCATCAGTACACAAAAGATATTTTGAAACCCATTGATTTTCATTGGATGAACACACGGAGACGTTTCATACAGATTTGATGACATTTTTCCTGTTTACCTACAACTACAAATTAAAATCAAATAAAAGCAAAGAAAAACTTTTTTCATGCTTCCGTCTGAAAATGAATGATGTAGTGCACTAGAGAAATGCAAGACCCCGGCACCTTCTTAGCAACATCCACCCCCGGTTTCCTGCAGGGAATGTGCTTTCTGAACACTGTCCAGGTGAGGATTTAGGGGATCCGATTTATGACCCATGAGGGACCCCACAGCTGGGGACGGGATTAGACCAGGGCGGGAGCAGAAAGGTTTTTGAGGGAATAAATCGACGGGTGTCACATCAGCTGAGATCGCAGGAGAACACAGAGAAGAGACAGAAACGAAAACAAAAGAAGATAAAGACTGTAATTCTCAATATATTTTCATTCTGTTACAACACAACAGAACAATTTTAAATGACAACTTGAGTATTGACTTTTTCTGCAGAAACTGTGAGTATGCTCTTATAAAACTTGATGTGGATGTTTGGGTAATCTAGTCTCTAGATGTGAGACTGATGCTGAGTTTTCATTGCTCACAAGATTTGATGGAGTTCTCAGTTGGATAGCGCCTGAAATTGCTTTGGAGATTAAAAAAAAGAAACAAATGTGTAATAGATGACACACGAAGGTGTGAAATGAATGTAGATTGTAGAGGTCAAATAATCTGGATTTGAGTCCATTCAATGAGAAATGTTTGAGTTCATATTGAGATCAATAATAATGTTGACGTTGGATTGCAGACTTGACACATTGTTGACATCTCTTCTCAAACACATTTGTGACTTTTCTCCTGAAAAATATCTGAGACGAGATGCTTTGTTAAAGTCTATCGTGCATGATGGAGGAGAGAACAGGGAAACGGGACTCAGCCCACATCCTGTTTTCAAAGAGATGCCGATGTCAATCTAAAGAAGAGCTGGTGCTGAAACAGGCCGTGTGAGCCAGGACGTGGGCACTGAGGCATTTATATCATCCGCTGGCTTTTACTTCAACATCCTAAACAAACCCACACATCAAGAGCTGAGCTTTAAAGGTGCAAGCTAAAAAAACAGAGGTAGGTCCTTGGAAACTCCCACAAACCGTGCTCGATGGAGACGAGTGCTGTGGAATCATGGGATGTGTGTTAGATCAGTATGAATGGGTCTAATGATGATCAGTTGCCGTGGATTTACCCCTCCATCGTAATTTACTAAACACCGTGTGGAGAATTTCACAAACCTCAAGTTACATCCCAAATTCCCCCGGCGTACCCAAACACAGCTGTACACATCAACTAAAGTAGAATTTGCCATACATGAATGAATATATACAGTCCTTCAGTGCATATCAAGAATATAGTCTGTCTATGTAAAGAGGTCGTAATGTTTACCATTTTCAATTGAAAGTTTGCACGGGTTTAGAACGGCAATGATGCGAGTCATCTAAGAGTTGGTTGGCTCTTCCGGGATACTCCGACATCAGAGTTTTGCATCATTGCAAAGGAGCTTAACAGTAAATCTAGCACAGATAAGCAGATACAGACGGAAAAAACTGCACAGAAAATAAGGAACAAATAAATAATAGAAATAATCAAAACGTTACAACATAATATGAATATTATTGTGAAAAGTGCTTAAAACAAACCTGATGAAGATGGATTCGGTCAAAGTTCAAGTCAAGCTGTTGTGGACTGTTGTTTTTTAAAGGGACAGTGCACTCAATAAAACCTCATGATTTATTCCTCATCGTGTGGTTGTAAACCTGTATGTGACTTTCTTTAGCGGAACACAAAAGAAGATATTTTGAGAAATGTGTTCATGCGAGGAAAGTCAATAATGTTCAATGTTGTTTGACGACCAACCTTCTTTAAAATCATTTATTTTGTGTTCTGCCGATGAAGCTCATACAGGTTTGAAATGACATAAGGGGGAATAAACCATGACGTCATTTTCACGTTGGAGTGACACCAGCGAAGGTGTGATGGCGTGTCTCTCACGCACACACAAAGAGCGTGTTGAAGGGGTCGTGTGTGTTTGTCCCCGCCGGGTTTAAGGAGACTGTAGTCTGCCCCGCCTCTCCTTCAAAGCCTCTGCTTCCATATCAAATGTGCTGCTTAAAGTAACCAGAGAGCAGCCTTTTACTTTTCTCTAAATGAGCCCAGGCAACTCAATTTCAGTGCGGTTTCACAACCACCACCGTCTGCACGGCCCGAGCACCATGATGTCATCGCGGGGTTGCGAGCACATGTGTGGGGAAAATGAAAGAAGGTTCCTGTATTTAGCGGTAATTTGTAACAGATCTGAACGAAGGCGACTGCCAGGAGTTCACAGGACTGTTTTCCCTCCAATTAAAAGTCTGTAAACGCAACGTTTGGCTTTTCACAGGTGCCGCAAATTGGGCTGGAAGAACATCAGATCTGCCCGCTCTGCTTTTGTCTGCTAGACAGATACTCTTTAAGAATGGGAGCTGTGCACTGTAAGAAATACAAGAAGCAATGTGTCCTGAACGAAGATAATAAAGTCACTTCAACAAGGAAATCAGTGTAATGTTTGACTGTATAGAAACACTTAAAGAGATAGTTCACCCAAAAATAAATCAATCCGTCATTTATTCGCCATCGTCTGTATGTGACTCTTTCTTCAGTGAAACACAAAAGAAGATATTTTGAGAAATGTCTCTGTGGTTTTGGGTTCATATAATGGAGGTCAATGGAGTTCGGTGTTGTTCGGTTACTAACGTTCTCTCAAATATCTTATTTCTTCAAATATTGACCTAAATGTTTGGATGAAAATGAACTAAATGAAAAATTTAAAATGTTGCCTCAAAAAGAAACTCAAATAAGTTAAAAGCACTAAAATTATAACAATAAACAAAAACTGTTACAAAACTAAAAAAATATTATAGAGTAACATAAGACATTTATGATAGGATGACAAAAGCATACACCCAAATTGCTAAAACTAAATATATATAAAAATAAAAGCTAATATCAAATAGTCTAAATATCTAAAAGCTAAAGTCAAACAGGTTTGGAATAACTGATTCAATCGGCTTTCTCTACGTGTTTGTCCAAAAACATTTTCTCAACGTGGTGAACAACTTTCCATTAAACGAGGGTTTTAAAAAGTTCCCATCATGCATTGCATGGTTTAATTTGGTGGGTGAGAGTGTTTGGTGACTTTATTTTTGGCGTTGTTGAAAAAAGCATGAACTTTCTTGGAAAAGGGGCTGCTAGCTTAAATGTGCACGAATGTTTAAAACAAAAGACAAAAATCTTGGTTCTTATTATCCAAACCAAAAGTGACATAAAACTGATCTCTAGTAGAATATCAAATGTGTAACCAAATATAAAACTGGACAGGAATGCGTTTCCTTTTTTTGCACCATCTGCCAAAGTCTTCAAAGCAGAAGAAGGGCTCCATTGTCAGCGCAGACACGACACACATACGTCTGAGCATCCACGAGACAACAGTCTGGATCAGAACGGCTTCTGGACTTTTGGGTCTATTCTGAAATCATCGAATCAATAAACCCTCTTTCTCAGCTCTCCTGATCTTGTGACCCATTTATGAATAAAACCAGATATTTATTTACGCTACACTGAATGAAACGGACTTGTGAAGTGTTGTCGATTATATATATATATAACCGAGGTGTTTGGATGACGACTCCAGACTGGATCGGTCCATATATGGATAAAGTACCACAACACTGAAGCGTGTCAACACGATGCGGTTCAGGAGAGATTCATGCCAGTTTTATTTATATTTATATTCCTACATCAGCACCACAGCCTTTTATAAAACCACTCACAATCCTGCAGATTCCGATCAGAAGAGCTCATGTAACTGTGGTCAAGATGAGACAGAAGAATCTGGTAAAACTTGGAAGATGGAGAGTGAACCAAGAATTAGGATGCTTGGAAAATATTAATGTGCCCTCACTGTGTCAATAATGTGTTTGGCTGCTACTGTTTGGAAAGACTCGACGACTGAAACGCAAAGAACCGTCCATCTTTGGCTTTGTATGGCGAACGCTCAAGCTTGGGTTTCATAGACGGTCACGTAAAAGCTTTATCTCTCCTCGCCTACGGCATCAACCCCTGACAAAACTAACCCGTCATAGTCAGAAGTATAGTTTTACTGACAGATTCTTCTGGGTGAAAGTTAGAGCTCCACACGACTAAGATATACTTCTGAAGCAAAGACGCTGTATAATAATAATTAAATTGTGTTCCAATGCAATTTGACATGAATGTTACTATGAGGAAAGTCAGTCAATGAGAAATGCTGTTTGCAAACGATTTTACTGCATTAACATGCAGATGAATCAACTCAAGACCAACATTAAATGATGGAGATCTCGTCAAAAATCTTTATCGAAAACATCAGCTTGATGAATTGCATAATGTTTTCCAAACATTCCAATAATGAAGAAGGAATAGCGTTTCTAAAAAGTTTAAGCAAAGACAATCTATTAATAAAACACTCTTCCTTCACAGCCTAAGTTTTTCGTTTTTCAATATGAAGAACTGTGTTTTTTATAAACCTCAACCGTTCGGAAACGTTTTCATACAATTAAAAGATCTAGATCTAGAAAAATCAGCCATCTACATGACATTTTCAGTCAACAAAAGTTGTTTTGTTCTCAAGGACTAGCACCTCCAATGTGGAAATTTCTATTTGACTAGGTTGAACGAATTGGAAAGCTTTCATTTGTACGTTTTGGATGCGTTTAGGGACAGGTTCTCCTTTCTAATAAACAGTTTTTTGTTCGTATAAATAAGCCACCGTTCTTGTGGATTACTGTACAATCCGGCTCACATTATCCTAACATTTCAAGTATTCGACTTTCCAGCACAACCAATCCAAAACTACAAAACTAATCCAATCTAACATGTCTACTGTACTGAAAACATAAAACGAGATTAAAACTTTACGTAACTTGTGATGTCTGCTGTAGCGACAGTAAAATCTGTCTAAAAGATTGACAGTATTAAGAGGAACGGTCAGCATGTCTTGATTTTGAGTCCTTAGGAAATGGTCAGCACTCATCAGTGGTTTACTCTGATGTTAAAAACCTGTGTAAAACTGGCACAGCTGCTGTTCTGTCGTGTTTTAGGTCGAAGCGGTCTTGACGTGAGGGCATTACGATGAAAAATCCGCTGACAATATCGCTATTCACCACCTCGAGATCCTCCAGCCCTCCCGACTGAATTCAGTGAATGGAAGCCTCTGGGAGCTTCAGGGACTCTTATTTTTTCCACTTACGCTGGAATGCGGCCTTCCAAGCGCCCGGTCTCTCAACACCAACTATTTGCTGTTTGTTTTGACCGTTTTCCCTGCGGGGACGGGTGAGCATAAGAGGGAAACCATTTAGAGAAAGCAAATGGAAACACTCGGCGACTGCCAAGACTGCATCCATTTTCTCCTGAAACTATTTGAAATGATGCAATGGGACTGTTATTGAGTTTCACTGACAGGAAAACCACAGGTACACACGCACACTCCGAGTCCAGGGTTGTGGGCGAGACGCGCCACGATAGACATCCAGAGCTTTTTCACCAGACAGTTTCAATGCCACCGTCTGAAGTCATACTCCAATTACGGTGCACAAAAAATACCAAACACTTCATGAAGTTTCTCCACGCGCAACCCGAACAGAACAAAACCCTATTCACCGTCCGCTGTTATACAGACCCCGTAAAAGATCGCTTTCACGGCGGGGTAGACGCTCTCTGATGTCTCGTCAAGACGGAGTTTGACAGGTCGGCTCTGCCCGACAAGAGGGGCCGAGCTGAGGAAGTCATTATGAGGTCATCCTGCCTCACCGACCGCTGATGTCATCTCGCAGACGGGAGGTTTACCCCGGAATGCGTCTCGTGCCGTTTTTGGATCGGAACGAGAGCGTGTCGCGTGTGTCTGGCCGCCCGTCTGCACGCCCATTAGCGGGGCACCGTGCCGTAACGTCATTCTCTACGCCCCGAAATTCTCAGGCGTTGCGCTCGCCGTCAGTCAGACGCTTTACGGCCTCTCTGGTCTGCTTGCATTGCAAATTTACATTAAACCTCTTATGGTTTCTTTTAAGGTATCTTAGCTTTTTATGGTTCCTGCTCGTTCTTGAGGATAAGAAAAAGAGGGAAAAGCAGCTGCAGTCAATTGAACGGTTTGCTCAACTACTGTCGGTGTTCATTGAAAAGTGAGGTTTAAAAAACAAAAACGAAACATTAAAATAATGGAGACACGTTTGTTTCATGAGCCTTGAATGTTTTATCACAGGATTTACACTCTATTAAGGCGGCCACTGGATGTTTTGGTCTTGGACAACAGATGGACCTTCTGACTTGCCAATGCATATAACAATGTGTTCAAATGCTTCCACTTTGGAGAGATTTTTCAAAAAGCGTTTTCAAAATAAAAGGCTCGCACCAGTTATCAATGAGAACATACACAAATGCTGGGTTGTTTCAACTCGGCCGGGCAACTCTTTCTAGATTAATTGAAACCAACGGTTGGGTTTGTCCATATTTTACCCAACCCAACCATTTTAACAGTGAAACCGTGCAATTGACTGCAGCTGTCTTTTCTCTTCACAAATGAGAAAGAAGCAAAATGTTTAATCCACGCTAAAGGGATTTTCTCAATGTGAGCAAACCAAAGAGGCCATAAAATATCCGACTGACAGCAAGCCAGAGAACCCTGAGGTGTGTTGAACACCGTTGTGAAGCTCAGATTTACACTTCATCTCATTTTAACACAATTCTACAATGCAAAAAATCCAACTTGCAAAGTGTTCTCTCTACAAAGATAAAGTAACTCGAATATAGTATTTTTAGTTAAAGGAGTCAAATCATCGTTTGCATTTACTGAACAAAATGAGCCTAACCATGTTTCTAACAAACATTATTGTGTTTACTGGACTTAGATTCTCAAGTTTTGGACCAAAATTCATCAGAAAGTTTGCAAATTGCAAAACGGAGTATTCTGAACAAACAACATTGCAAGAGTTTGAAAGCTCTAAAAAGAGTTTCTAGTTTGTTTTTCTTTTAAAGATTGGTGTTTTAGGTCTTGCTGGCTTAATTTATGCTTAAATATTATTGTTATCTTTTTGGTTTGAGTCTTTTTAATGAATGATGGTTTTTGATTGTTACCATGTTTGATGTGTAAGTGCATTACACGACAGCAAAACCGGTATGAACGCACTCAACAAAAACTGTTAGACAAGTACTTGATCAAAGTTCTCCCGTTTGAGGCAGAAATCTTGTGCAATTGTAGTAAAAGACAAATACATTTGTTTTATTTTTAAATTATCAATCTATTCCCTATTTTTGATCGGCCAACAAAAAATATTTGGTAATGTTGTTCATTTTATGTTTTGACAACTTGTTTTATTAACAAAATATATTGAGTTGTGTGGACTTCAAACCACATTTCATAAAATTCATGTTTTGCCTTATTATTTTAATAACATTTTTACATTTTTCAGTGTAGCAGATTACCGTCTCTACACATTGTAGACATTCTTGGTTTTACGACGCCAAAACGATACTTATATATTTATTTTGATCTAGCCTTCATCTATTTCCATGAGACATGATCCGCTGAATTATTGCTACCGCACAAATGCTTTTCTAGAGATGAGGGAAAACCACCGGAGCGCAGACAATGATTACAAGTTATTTTTATATGCATCTCTATCCCCAAAAACCCAACTTTACCAGACATAAAAGATAAACACATAACTATTCTTCTGGCTACCAACTAGCTAAACAATTAAACTGATTCATGGATAATCTCAACATTAACTAGTTGGGAAACTGTCCGTGTGAATAATAATCCTGTCCAATGAGCTTGTAAGAGTGCTGGACGCTGGTACGTCCGTATGTATACCGTGCAATGGATGAAACATGAGCACGATTAAAAACATGAAGCAGCGTAAAAAGGGACGTGTCTGAAAAAGGCCTCGACGAAGATAAATTCGTCGTTAAGCGGTTCGTGGTTGCTAAGCAACGTCAACATGAGAAGTTCCAGCTGCGGTGAGATGCTTAACGTAACCAATAATCTTCATCATCAAAATATTTGATTTATTGAAATATTATAATATGAAAAGAACAATGAAGAACCCAGCTGGTTGTTATCGCAAAATTAAACCTGACAAGGGGTCTAAGAACCGCCAACATGAATATTTTAGTTCACTAGTTATCTGTACAGAAATGTCTAAATATTTATTTAACTTTTTTAACTTTACTTTAGTAAATACTTTGGACTACTACAGTGTTTATCCATTTACTATAGTTAATACTAAAGAATACTATAGTATACTATTTACTACAGTTTACTATAGTATATATTACTAAACACATTGTTTTTCATGCGACGTAAAATGTTTAGATAAGAAAATGAAAAAAGAGACGGTGGGGTGATAAATAACACAAAAGTAGTACCGGACGTGATGACCGGACGGATAAGCATCTCTCAAAATAGATTCATTCTTGTAAAAAAGGGGATAAGAGAAATCAAAATGTCCTGGCCGACAGATCCAAATGAAGTATGTGTGATATACGATTTTGGTCATACCAAGCACTCGTTCACAAACGAATGAATCCATGTTAAGATAACCGTAGTTAGTGAAGTATTTTATTTGTAGTGAACACGTTTTTTTTTAAAACATTTTATCACCTTATAATATTGAGGGATATGGCAACTTAACCACAAGCTTTTCTTAAGGTGGTTGTCGAGAGAAGAACCCGCAGGTGGACGGCCTCTGCGAAATCTGATCTATAACACACAGAGGCGTCTGATCAGCGACGTCTGGGCCTCTCGGCGGAGGAAACGAAACCTATTCCCAGACGCTCGCTGCATATAATTCAGCAGAAAATCCCCGGAAAGAAAACAAAGGCCAAACACTCTTCAAGAAACACCATGTTTAATTAAAACCCAACAGGTCTCTGAAATACAAGTCAAGGTTTCACAAGTCAACAGAGTAAAAAAAGATTCAGCACGTCTGGTTGTTGAAAAGCATCGTAAGGTCGCTAAAAACACCAGGAGGACAGACGTCTGCGAGAACTCATGACAGCTTCGTTTCACGCCTTGTTTCCTTTGGCCCGATCCGTCCTCAGCCGTTTTTGCTTCATTTCAAATTCTGCTTCCTTGTCCAAGGATTAGCGGTCGGATTTGATTTGCTGTGGGGCACCGGCGGAGCTCGATAAGGAAACAGGCCTTCCCGAACGCTCACGGTTTTGCTTTTTAAACCGAGCCTGTCTTTCTCACAGTGTGGGTTATGTTAGACTAGAGTCCTGTGGGAA
>NC_136784.1:1322497-1327716 GCF_947034865.1 Barbatula barbatula
AAGCGACAGTCGTAGCTCCCGCATATCACGTTGTCGCCTGCGGACAAACAGGAAACGAATTAAATGCGACTTCCAGAAAGCGGTCAGTGATGTCACGTTACTGAAAGCGAGTCACATGGAATCGCGCAGGTGCGAATAAACAAAAGAGAAGCCGATTCAGAATCAAATGACGCACCTCCGGGATGGATGGCCATGCTGGAGATCCACTTGCAGTTGGTCATCAGTTTCTTGGTGAGCTCTTGTTTGATGAGGTTGTACACGCGCACGTAGCGCTGCGTGGCCACGAAGAAATACGGCCTGATGGGATGGAAGGACACGCACTGCACCAGACCCTTGCTCTTGCGGAAGGGGTTCTGCGTCCGCCGTTTGCTCACCTGGTGGATGACCACCTGCAGATTACTGCTGTTGTCGGGCATGACGCACGCCAGGTAGTCTCCTTTCCCGTGCCACGTCACCTGCCGCAAGGCCTTTACAGAGAGAGAGAGCGAGGTCAGAGGTCAAAATCATTCTGCGGTAAATACACGGACGATTAATCCAATTATATCCTCAAAGACACGGCAAAAGTGAATTTACAGCCGTTATTAACGCCGGCTTGTCCTCTGCCAGTGTGCCAGCCGCGTCACGGCTTCTCTTCCAGGAGATTTAATTGGACACTAGAGGCGTCTTATGTTTCTTTCCATTTCAGGAAAAGACGACCACAAGAGCGTGGATTCTGCCAATAGTTAAAAGCCTCCTGGCTGGAGCTCACGTGAAGGAAGACCGGCCACATGAGCGATCCAACGCGATAGAAAGAAAAATCTTAATTGATGTAAGAGAAACCGAGACGACGTCGTTTTGTGAAGCTACATTCATAATTCTCTATGAAGTATTATACAAGTGTATGGCAGATTGTCCCAAACAAAAATCTCTACTGACAAAATTTAAAATAAATATATTACTACACGGATTATTAAATCAATTAACTAATATACACATATAATAATTGTTTATATATAAATGAACAAATGAATGGATGAATGAGTCTATAGTCTATCTTAAAAAATATGAAAATATGAACAAATCAATTACTAAATTAGGATAAACAACATGAATGAAGGAATAAATATATGAATCAACGAGAATATAAATGAATAAATATATAGAAAATACATAAATAATACAATGAATTATAATACACAACTGAAATAAAAAATAATATATGAATGAATAAATATTGAAGTAAAATGAAAATATATAAATAAATAAATTAAGTAATTACTCAATATAAACAAGAAAAATGACTATATATAAAATCTATATAAATGAATCAAAAATAATGTTTACAGGGAAGGACCCCAGATGTTTAACAGTGTGTATGTAGAGGTTTGAATCACCTTTGGGTGTTTGAGGACGAGACGGTGACCCCGCTCGTGATCTTCCCCCTCTGAGACGGTCCACTGAACCACCTGATCTTTAGATTCTTCTGGATCCTCATAAGAGGAGATGATCTGATCCGTAGCATTGGACACCAGCCGGTCACACAGACCAGGGTTCAAGAGGAGCACGGTGTGATCACTAAACATCAGACACACACCCATCAACCTACAGACTCATACATTCATAAACGTATTGCGTATAGAGAAAAGGGGGCGGGGCTCTTACAAGCTGACGGCCACCAGGCTGACGGATGGATTGGGGTTCCAGGCCACGCCCTTCACTGCTCCGCCCACCTCCACGGTCTTCAGGCAGCGCGCTGTACTGACCTCCCAGAAACGCACCGTGCAATCATCAGAGCCTGAGGTCAAAGGTCAAAGCACAAACAAACATGAAAGACTGTCCAAAGCACAACACAGACACACGGCTGTGGGTCACTTTCTCTCTTGGAAAAACACGGACACTCAGCACAAGCTTTCTACCTGTGTACTTCACAAACACATTGAAAATGGGGTCAGGCCGGAGGGTGGAGCGTAATAATTCTCCAACCCATAATGACATGTTAAGTACGGAGCGCTCCGGTGACGGATATAGCAGTGAGGGACGGGCTGCGGCGGGCTGAAGTCTGTGGTGTCCTGCACAAATCCGCCCGACTCAGCCAACACAACACACACGCGCATGCACGCTCGCGTATATGAGGTTCAGGAGATACAAAGACTTTCCTGCGGCCGTTTTAACATCGACGGAGAGCATAAATAAAATAAGACCGACTAACATTTGCCATTATGGAAGGAAAAAAGCAGCAATGATGTTAAAAACCCAGTTTATAAGTCGTGAGACCGGGAAGAAAATATTCATGTGTATTGTGACATCCCACATAAATACAACACTGCTTTATAGTCAACTGTAGGAAAATTACCGTACTAAACAATGAAGATACCACAGCGTTTACCAGATAATACATGCATCGTTTACATTAACAAAGCGGCCTAGTTACTATAATACACGACAGTTTACTGTAGTAAATACTAAAATACACGACAGTATTTTTTCATGTGGATATTTAAACAAAAAACTGTAGTATACATTAAATGAGTGAAGTCGTCACTATTATGTTCTATAGTGTATTGTATTACAATTGAATAATAAATACTGCAGTATATTGTGATATTTACCGTAGTAAACTGTAGACTACCACTGTTAAAACACTTTGTTAATGTGTACTATAAACTATAATATACTACACTTTTATCATTTACCATAGTCAATTATAGTAGAGTATACTACAATCTTTTCTACAGTACAGTTGATCTACTATAGATAATACTACACTACACTTAATGTTAATGTATACTATAATGTTGTGAAGTACACTACATTTTACTACAGTAAACATTAAAGTACAGTACTAAGTTTAGTACAGTTTATCAATTCACTGTAGTATACATTACAAAAGTGAAGTAGTCACTATAAAAATCTGTAGTGTACAACAATTTACTATGGTAAACATCAAAATATACTGCAGTATTTATGAGAGTTTACTCACTTCGCTGCTGTTACTACTACATACTACCACTATAGTACACATTAAAGTGTATTAAACACTATAATATACTATACTATAATTGACTATGGTAAATAATAAAAGTGAAGTATACTACAATGTTTACTACAGTACAGTTGATCTACTATAGATAATCCCACACAACATTATAGTATACATAAACAAAGTGTAGTGAAGTACACTTGAGTAGTTTATCAATTCACTATAGTTAATACTAGTAATTAGAATATTGTAATATACTAGTTTACTAAAGTACCCTGCAGTTCTTTTCGATGTGAATCAAAACCGTAAAGTCACGCTCGCCTTCGCAAACACCACTAACAAGAAAAATATGAAAACCGTTGGGCAAATTGCTGAAGTTTCTTGTTTTATTATAAACTGATCGTTTCAATAAGATTTTCCAAATGCGATGTCAAAATGTGAAAGTAGGAAAACCCCGACACAAAGACCTGGAACAAAAGAGCCAGCGCAGCTTCGTCAAAGCCCAACACTCTGATATGGAAGAAACTCGCTCTATTAAACGTACACGCACATGAAGCGGGGAGCTTGTCAACTGCCGTTTTTACTGTGGGAAAGAGCATTTTATTACTGGTTTCATATATTTTATAGCTACACAAAAGAGCAGGGCCGTCTGTAGTGGTTTTGCATATTGGCTTAACAGATATTGCCACTAAACCGCCCTCCCCCATGGCTTTTTGCATAATTCTAACTGTATTTTTCATCATACAACTCTAATTTACCCCCATGGCACCCAGCTCATCCGCCCCGAGAGCAAAGCATTCTGGGAAACCGCAGTGGTATTGTTACCTGAAGCACCTCATTCAAATGAGACGGGCAAAACCGACCGCATTTTCATACTGTACCAATATCATTTGGTTTCTCTGGATTTGGCCGCTCGACTCCCGTCGGTAACGTTGAGTGAAATTGACTGCGTGTGTTATTAAAACGACTCTTTGGGTTCGGGTCATTTATATCCCCTCCAGTTAATAGCAATCAGATGGCCGGCCCTACCGAGGGAACGTTGGCTATTATAGCGTGCGTTTCTGTATCTAAAGAAACCCGGTCCTAAAATACAGATAATGATCAACAGACCCGGATCGTACCCGTGAGGTTTTCCTCCAAATCTTTTTATACCTACACACACACACACACACACACCGTGTCTTGGAAACGCTTCGGCGACTTAGACGGGGATCAGATTTTCTTCTCGTGCCGGCGAACGCGAGATTTAAGAAGCTAAAATGTTTATCCAAAATTACAAATAGCTGGAGATGGACATGGAGTGAGTAACAATATGGACGGGATGCCAAAATCCACGAAGGCATGAAATCAAAGCCCGTCCTGAGATGGATGGTAAGACGTGATGGATTTATCTGTCGAGGAGGGCCAGCGGACGTGGACGTTACATGCATGTCATTGCTCATCCTGGCCCTGAGAAACCTCGAACCGGCACGTGGCCGCCAGGAATCATGACATCATGACGGGCGAGAGAGAAACTCTTTTAGCAGCTTGTTAGCTACCGCTGGAGAAAGAGAGCTAAGGCTTACACCTCAGATGAAAACCAGGACCTCCATTTGTAAACACCAATCAGACAGAAGGATTTATAAAGTGCGCACTAAAAATGTTCTATGCCGATTTATTCATCGTAAATGATCTTTTGAAGCATGAAATGATGAAGACACAACTGACCGGAAACAAGCCACTGTCCACTGGGAGATACACTGATGCTCCGAACCAGACTGGAGTGACCGAGATACACCTGTGAGACCAAACACACATTAAACACCACACACATTAGAAACACACACGCATGAACAGATACACAAAACATAACACAGAGGAAAAGATACACAACATACACCACACACATCAGAAACACACACGCACACAAACTGATACACAAAACATAACACACAGGAAAAGATACACAACATACACCACACACATCAGAAACACACACACACACACGAACAGATACACAAAACATAACACACAGGAAAAGATACACAACATACACCACACACATCAGAAACACACACACACACACACGAACAGATACACAAAACATGACACACAGGAAAAGATACACAACATACACCACACACATCAGAAACACACACACACACGAACAGATACACAACATACACCACACACATCAGAAACACACACACACACACACGAATAGATACACAAAACATGACACACAGGAAAAGATACACAACATACACCACACACATCAGAA